>NC_060276.1:4757630-5020736 GCF_021613505.1 Equus quagga
GACAAAGGAGAGGATGAGGGTGGGAGAGAAGGCCGTCACTCCCTGGGGCTCCCAGCACTGGCTCACCAGCCCTCCCTCTCCCCTCAGCGCCAGAGCTGTGTATTCAACAATCTGCTGGACATGTCCACCTGGATATTCCTTAAGCTCCTCCAATTGACTGTGACCCAGACTGAACTTCACCCCCTGGCTCCGCCCCCACACGCAAGAAGACCACTGTGGAGACGCCTGAAGGGAATTTCTGTCTGGAGCCCAGACCTGTCCTCCCAACTCCTTCCTGGCCTCTCTCCGAGGCTGTCCCATGGGCTCCTCAATCTCATCGGGCTACACAGCTTTGCCTCTCCTCCTGACCCTACTTCTGCCCTCCATCTAGCAATAGTGCTGCCAACATCAGGTGCCAAGGCTGAACTTGGCCTCCTCCCTGCTCTCCCCACCCAGTCACCTCCTATCCCTCTGCATTGACGGGAAACCTTTGACTTTGAACCTTAAATATATTGAGTGAATTTGCTGGGCCTACCTGGGGTTGGCATCCAGCTTGGACCATGCTACACTCACACTTTTCAGACAGTGGAATTCAGTCAAACCACAAAAATAACCAGTTAGAGCTTGTTTGAGGTGTGCATTTATTTTTTTTTCATGACTAGTTCTGGTGACTTTCTAGTAACCAGTCGTTTGACTGGTCATAGCCCTTTTCCCTAAGCTGGGTTCTCTGTGCTGGCACAGCTTGTGTGCCAGGAATGATGCCCAATGCCACTGGCCTCCCATGGGCCCCACTTGCGCAGACCCAGAAAGAGCAGCTCAGCTGAGCCTTCTGGAATGGGGGCTTCCCTCTCAGCTGCCTGTGGGATGGACTGCCGTGAAAATTGAGACTTGTTTATGCCAGACTTGCCCTGTAGTACCTCGGACTACAGCCCGACCTTTCTTATTTGCTTTTTTGGAAGCAAAGTTTGGAAGGAAGCTGGTCTTTGATTTCTTCTTGGCCTATAAGACAGGTCCTCTTCACAGCGCAAAAAGAAAAGATCAGGAACCAAGCCCCAACTCTTGCCTGTGAAAAGGCTGCTGTTCTGCATTCCTAAAAGAGCTGCTGACATCTAGAAGCAAACAAGTCTGCTGAGAGACAATTAGGCTGATGCAGGCTCTCTGGATTTCTATTCCATTCCTTTTTAACTGCCTCAGTGCCAGCTGAACTAGCAGCCCCGGGAGGTGAAATTGATCCCAAGGATTTCCCCAGCTCTCTGGAATGAAGCTTTCACTTCTATAATTAGAATCTCAGAATGTCAGGGCTGCAGGGACCCTTGGGACCAGCTGGCCCATCCCCATCATGAGGCTGACAGCCAGGCTGTGAGGCTCAGCTTGAGGCCTGCCCCTTACCTCCCGCCTTGCCAGGGCCCTTCCTGCTACAGCTTCTGCTACTAGTTCTTTCCACTGTTTTAGTCTTTTCTCGCAGACCCAGATGCTCACTAGGTCCTTGGTAAAGGGAATCAGAGCTCTTCTGCAGTCTCCCAGGGTGCAAGCCTCGGATCCAGCAGGCAGTCAGCCTTGTCAGTAAGCGGATGTCAGATTTCTTTCTCTAGAGACCCCAACACTTGCAAGAGAACACACAACACCTCCACCTGGCTTTGACTGCTCTCAGTCATCTGCTCCCAACCTGATCTGGCACCATTCTTGTTTGGTGTCCTACATTCCTCTGTGCTGGACAACTCTGTTCCCTGAATACACCATGCAATTTCCCACCCACCCCCACTCCACCAGCTGCCCCCTCAGACCAAGGGGCTATTCAGTTCTGGCTGTCCACCAAGACCATTCTCTTTTGGTAAGGCCCATGGCCAGGATTCTTGCCTCTGTGAAGTGTTTCCAAAGAGAGCTTCATCAAGTTTCTCCCTCCTTCTCTCACGATTCATTCATTTATTCAACAGATATTTTAATGGGCATCTACCATGTGCCAGGTACTGTTCTAGGCACAGAGGATACAGCAGTGAACAAGACAGATGCAAACGTCTGCACTCACCGAGCTGACATTCTAGTGGGGAAGAGGGGCAATAAATGAGACAAGCAAATGATGTAGAATTTTAGAGGTGGAATTAACTTCCCCTTCTGCACTCCCTGCATCTTCTTACTGCAGTTGTCCTCATTTTCCTCTGCCCTGTGGTTTGGTTACTTTGTACTTTTGTCTCTCACTACAACGTGAGCTCCTGGGAGAAGGGGCCAAGACCTGGTCTGCGCTGCAGCCTCCTCAGCATGCACACAGCAAACACTCAAGAAATGTGTGTGAAATGAGTGAGTACGTGAGTGACTGAGTGGATGAATGAGTGGATGAGTGGATCAGTGAGTGAACGAACAGATAAGTGGGTGAATGGGTGAGTGAATGATTGAGTGTGCGTGTGAGTGAAGAGATGAAGGAGTGAGCGGCTGAGTGGAGGGATGAACGAATGAGTGAATGAACGAGAGGGATGGGCATCTAGCCCTAGAACACTTGCGGGTTTTGGCTTTTCTGAAACAAGTTTTCTACATCTGAAGGTGGGTGGCTTGTGCATGGGATTTCTGAGACCCAGGAGAAAAGTCAGCATTGACTCTCCCACCGCAGAACAAATGAGAGCTGCTACAGAAATTCAAGCTATCAGCTTCATGCCCGGGCCACATCTTAGCGTCATTTGACTGGGGACTCTGGCTGTCTTTCAGAGGAAGATGTCTCCCGGGGCCTCGCCTTCCTGACGCAGCACCTCATGCCCAGGACATGCTTTCACGGCACCATTGATTTCTTCTGCAAACATCAGTAGTACTCAGAATGAGAGGCTTTTGTATTTTCATAGAGCCAAAAACCCAAAAAACCCCCCAAAAAAACCCACTTAAACACCAACCCCTCCCCTAACCCATTCTTTATTAAATATGTGCTGGAATTAGCCAGTTATTATGTTGTCAAATCCCTTTTAATTATTTGCGGAAAATTTTCATATCACTTTTAACCAAGTGAATCTTATCTTAAATCTCAATTTTATTTGATGTTTAAGGGATTAAGGGAATGATTTTATGACCTAAAATGTGAATGACTTCTTTTTAAAAGTCCAATTGGTGGTGTAATTGAGTTGCAAACCCTATTTTAGTCCTTTCACAACATAATCTGCTATGGGACTTTATTTTCTCAAGAGACTTGATTTATCTGTTCCTTATCCACATTCAGTCTCTGTAAATATGCTTTTGGCTTTTCAGCAATAATATTAGACCTGAATGCTTTGGCGTGTATCAGCAGGGGTAGGAGATTGAGAGGAAGGTTGCTACACGCATTTAAACACAGGAGGCCAACAAGAAAAAGAATATTTACAAGTATTCATTGCACCTTTTAGATATGTTTCATAGTGTTCCGTGAATTAGCCCAGGGCTAGCTGTTTGGGTTTTTAAGTTCGTTTTTCCTTTAGTTTTGATTGCTATTTTTGTTGCTGCTGCTGTTTTAATCTGGGTGACCTTTGCCATTGGAAAGGCAGTTGCTAACTTGTCAAATTGTGTGCTTTAGGATGTCCTGATGATCAAACTGGGTTCAGACGGCAAAGCAGATCCAATCAACAATGCCCAAGGGGGCTCTAATATGGCTCAAAGTCCTGCTTCAACTCCCCAAAGTCCAAAACCACGGGTGACGTGTCACTGCTCAGCGGCCTGGCTGGGAGGATCTGTGTGCAGTCAGGACCACTCTGATTGATTCTCCGGAACACGAATTGAACTTTCAGGACTGAGTGGTGGAAAACACACTCCCCCAACTACTTTATGGGCCTCTTTCATCAAACCAGAATCATCTCTCAGTTTCCGGCCTGGAAAGCTTGGCATCATTTTTCAGTCTCCAACTTCCTCCCTCTTCCACTGACTCATGACAAAGTGCCATGATTTCAACTTTCTCTTCTAAATGTCTCCTGGACACGTCACTTCCTTTCTGTTTCCATTGCCACGTCCTTCATCCGGGCCCCTGTGATCTCAGCCTTGAACCACTCCAGTAACACCCCCATTCTTCCCTCAGCTCCATGCTCCCGTGCTGAGATGTGATTTGACTCACAGGTTTTCTTCCTAAGATGCTCATTCAGAATCTCTCTCTTCTGCTCTCTGACATGGTGGGGAACCCCTTTGCTCCCCAGGTCAAGTCCAGGCTTTTCCAACTGATTTTCAAGATCCTTACCAATCTGGCTATACCTAACTTTTAGTCTTCTAATCTCTAAGGAGCACAGCCTGGATCAATAGCTGTTGAGAGACATCTGCCTGCTGTGGTTTTGGTATAAGGATGGACCAACAGACTGATGGAATAGAAGAGTGAGCCCAGAGATAGATCCATGCATATATAAAGTCTGATTTATGACATGGGAGACATTGCACAGGAGTGGGAAGGGAATAGTCTTCTCAATCAATTGCAGGAACAGTAGGGTACCCATAAGGATAGAAAATGAAAGAGGACTCCTACTTCACATGACACACAAAAATCAAGTCTAGGTAGATTAAGGACTTAAATGTGAAAGGTCAAACTATAAAGCTTTCAGAAGATCATAAAGGAGACTATCTACATGACCTAAGGGTAGAGAAAAATTTCTTAAACATGGCATGAGAGACACTGGGCATCAGGAAAAGATGGACAAGCTGGTCTACATTAAAATGAAGAATTCATATTTTTCAGAAGATAGTATGAAGAGAGTGAAAAAGCAAGCCACAGATTAGGAAAAGGTATCTGGAACACATAAAACAGACAAAGGGCTTATATCCAGAATATATTTTTTAAAGTCCTACAAGTTATTAGGAAAAAGACAGATGACCTAATAGAAAAATTGGCAAAAGAACTGACAGGTAATTTACAACCAGGAAATACAAATGGTTAATAAATGTGTGAAATGGTGCTTGATTTCCTAGAAATGAGGGAAATGCAGATGAAAATCACAATGAGATCCACTACTTATCCACCAGAATGGCAAAAATTAACAAGCGTTGGTGAGCATGTGGACCCCTGGAACTCTCTAGGGGGAGTGTAAAATGGACGAGCACTTTGGAAAAGTTTGTATTATCTAATAAATTTGAAGATAGCCACACCTAATGACCCAGCAATTCCACTTCTAGTTATATACACTAGGGAAATGAATACACATGTGCATCAGGAAACATGGACAATGATGCTCACAATATCCAAACCCTGGAACCACCCAGCTGTCCATTGCCGTAGAATGGGTAAAGAGAATATGGTCATTCATACAAAAAGTATACTATGAAAATGAATATGGAGGAATTGCAAAAGCACAATATTAAGTGAAAGAGGTCACGTAAAAAAGAATATGCATGAAGCATAGAAGTTTACACACCCATACACACAAATGCATAGTGAAATCTGAATAGAGTCAGTGGATGTACCAATGCGAATGTTCTGGTTGTGATATTATACTATAGTTATGCAAGACGGTACTACTGGGTGAAACTAGGTGAAGGGTGCATGGGACCTCGCTATACTGTTTTTGCAACTGTGAACCTATAATTATTTCAAAATAAAAAGTTTTAAAATATGAATTAAAAAAGAATACGTATGGTATTATTCTATTTATATAAACCTCAAAATAGGCAAAAATAATCCATGGTGTTGCGGGATGTGCCCTTAGGTGGCAAAGTATAAAGAGCAGGAAGGGAGTGAGGACCACAAAAGTCTGGGATGTGAATGAGGTTCGTGTTGTGACGAGAAGGGCACGCGGGGGGCTTCTGGGGAGCTGGCAATGTTTTATGTCTTGATCTGGGTGATGGCTACACAAGTGTTGACAACTTGTTAAGCTGTACATTTATGTCTTAAGCGCTTTCCTTTGTATGCTATATTACACAACAAAAAAGGCTTAATTAAAGCCATCTATGTGAAGGCTCCTTAGGGATCGTTTTAAACAGTTAAAGTTGTCCCCATTAAGGGAAAGGATAGTCTCTTCAATAAATGGTGTTAGGAAAACTGGATATCCAAATGAAAAGGAATGAAACTGGATCCCTATCTTACATCATACACAAAAATCATCTCAAAATGGATTAAAGACTTGAACATAAGACCTGAAACCATAAAACATCTAGAAGATAACATAGGGGGCAACCTCCTCGACGTTGGCCTTGGCAATGGTCTTTTGGATTTGACACCAAAAGCAAAAGCAACAAAAGCAAAAATAAACAAGTGGGTCTACATTAAACTAAAAAGCTTCTACATAGCAAAGAAAACCATCAACAAAATGCAAAGGCAACCTATGAAATGGGAGAAAATATTTGCAAACCACATATCCAATAAGGCGTTACTATCCAAAATATGCAAGGAACTCACACAACTCAATAGTAAAAAAACCAAATAACTTAAAAAATGGGCAAAGGACCTGAATAGACATTTTTCCAAAGAAGACGCACAAATGGCCAACAAGTACATGAAAAGATGCTCAACATCACTAACCATCAGGGAAACGCAAATCAAAACCACAATGAGATATCACTTCACACCTGTTAAAATGTCTGTTATAAAAAAGACAAGAGATAATGTGTCCTCGAGGATGTGGAGAAAAGGGGACTCTTGCGCACTGTTGGTGGAGATGTAAATTGGTGCAGCTACTCTGGAAAACAGTATGGAGGTTCCTCAAAAAGTTAAAAATAGACCTACCATTTGATTTGGCAGTCCCAGTTTTGGGTATATATCCAAAAAAAATGAAATCAGGATCTTGAAGAGATATCTGTGCTTCTATGTTCATTGCAGCCTGATTCACAGTACCCAAGGTATGGAAACAATCTAAGTGTCCGCTGACAGATGGATGGATAAAGAGGATGTGCGATGGATCCATCTATCATCTTTCTTTCTCCCTATCTATCTATCTAATCTGTCTATCTATCTATCTACCTAATGGCATATGATTCAGCCTTAAAAAAGAAGGAAATGGATGAACCTAGAGGGCATTAGGCTAAGTAAAATAAACCAGACAAAGACAAATACCGCATAGTATAACTTATATGTGGAATCTAAAAAAGAAAAAAAAAAGTAATCTCGGTGGTTGCCAGGGGCTGGGAGGAGGGGTGGGGAAAATAGGGAGAGGTTGGTCAAAGGGTACAAACTTTTAGTTATAAGATGAATGAAGTCTGAGGATCTAATGTATAACATGAAGACTATAGTTGATAACACTATATTATATAATTGAAATTTGCTAGGGGAGTAGAAATTAAGTGTTTTTATCAAAAAAAAGGTAATGGATGTGTTAATTAACTAAATTGTGGGAATCCTTTCACAATGCATATGTACATCAAATCCTCATATTGTACACTTTAAATATATTACAATTTTATTGGTCAATTATACTTCAATAAAACTGGGGGAAAAAAGTATCCCCATTAGACCGAGAGTTCTGTGAGCAGTGGGGCCAAACGGAGCTCCAGGCCCTAGTATGGGGCATATCTTAGAGCAGACACTCCAGGAAGGTTTAGTTGATGGAATTAGAAGGACTCTCTGAAGAAGTGCTGCCCTTGATCTGCTTTAGAGGAGCTGTCTGGAAAGAGGGCAAAGCAGGCAGGGCATGAAAACTAGGACTGCTGGTTCCAGAGCCACTGTGTCATCCACTTCCAAGTGCTGCGCTTCAGGGGCTGCCATTTGCAGCTTGGGTGGCATACATAGCCCCCAAGCCTTGGACGGTACCTCTGGGGACCCTGCTGGGAATACAGCTTGGCCCCGGCTGGCCACAGGAAAATTGCTGTCCGCAACCCGTGGTCACCTACCTCTTTGGGCCCCATGTGGGAGTGTTGTTTGTGGGTCTTTGTTTTTGTTATCAGCACTGTTTACTTTTTGCCAGTCAATTTGCTTTCCTTTTAGAATGTTATCTTCTAGCTTACTTTACTATTTAAAATTATTTTTTCTACCTTTTTATTTTTAAATTGTTTTGATGAAGGCTGGGCAATGTTAGCACGAGGGATAGAACTCTGAGAAGAACTCCTGGTCTAGACCAGAGAGGCAGGAAGGCCTTGGTGGAACCCTCATTTTGACCTCAGGGCACCCCTTGACCACCAAATCATTCTACTGGGCTACAATTTGAGCTGCCAGTCTTGGACAATTCTCCTCTGGCAGCTCAAGGAAATTGCTAGATGATGCTGACACCTAATGACTGGAGCCACCCAACAAAGGCTTCACTAGGGGACACATCAATGACAACTGACCACAGTAATGTGGAGAAGACAGTGAGTGGGAAGCCAGCCCCAAAGGGGCTTCTTAGGGTTGTTCCTCACCGGAGACCCCTGGGAGGGTAATCCCTGATATGATTATAGAAATCCCTTGGACAGAAACCAGGCCCCAGGAGCACCCTTAGCTGTGTAGTCAGGACCCACTCAGGCAAGGATCCCTCAGGAATCCCCACTCCTTCTGAGGCCATGCAGGATGCTGCCTGAGACTAGCATTCTTCAGGTAGAGGCGGCAGCCACCTTGGGAATTGCTGTAAGCCCAGAGCCTCTAAGAGGTAGGTCCTGTGTGAACACACACACACACACACACACACATCCCTGCATAAGTGTTCCATATAGCAGGAGCTGGCTGATGAAGGGGCAGCCTCCTGTAGTCCCTAAAGGGTCCTTGACTTCCTGCAAGGCCTTCATGACACTCACATTCTCAGCAGCCAAATTCCTCACTCCACATCGCTGTCTAATTGCAGCCTGGAAGGCTGACTTCCCTGCCCAGCCTCCCTCATGACCACACAGCATGAAAAAAAGTAGAGTGGGGACTTGAACTCAGATCCCTACCTTCTGTGTAAGTGAGTGCTGCTGGCCGGGCACCCACCGATGTTCTATTCTGGAACAGATGTTTCTCCCATCTGAAGTGAGGTGCCACTTAAAAGGGATGACCTTCACAGCCAATGGCAATGTGGAACGAGATGCAAAGGGCACAAGAGATGGGCTGCGTTGATAAGTATTTGTCTGTTATGGAAAGAAAGGCATCATCATTTCTGTGAGCTGCAAGGAAACACTCTCCGCCCCTCTGCTGACCATCTCTCGTGAGGCTCTACTACCTCACAAGATTAATTTGCACACCAAGCTGCAAGGCACTCATCTTGCTATGACAACCTCTATCTGCCATATCGCAATATACGGAATGCTCAAATTTGGCCAAATCATGTACACCACTCCACACAGTTTGCATTATTCTGGCGGAGTTTTCTCTTTTTAAATGCAAGTTTCAGAAGGTTATAAGAACAGCCAGGCCTGCAGTTGGGACATAAAGACCTAGCTGGAACTTCTATGTTCTCTAAACTGGTAAAGGATGAACAGTGTTGGGAGCAGGGTGTCCCTCCTGAGAGCCTGTGCTGAATCTTGATCCCAACTGAGAGGACACTGGGAGGAAATCTGGACCACCTTCCTTTTGAGTGAGGGTCAGGGAAACATTTTACCTGCTAGGGGTTGAGATCAGGAAAGGGGTATAACTGGGTAGATTAACTCACAAACTGCAAGACAATTGCTGAGGGGCTCAGCTTGAGGACTTGCAAACAGTCCACAGAGCTCCCTAACCACGCAGGGGCAGAGCATGGTAGCATTCTGCAGGCCTGGATTGCCAGGTGGTGAAAGACGGTGGAGGAGTTAGGTGGCTGGAACTTAATCCCAGGAGCAAGCACTCCGTCGAAAGCAGCGTGATTTACGGTTCTCTTGAGAGACCTGCGACCTCTGGGCCCAGTGCGTCTTGCTTCTCAGAGCTCAGACAACAAAATATGCCCGAGATATAGAGTCGAGGCTGTTACCCCTTTGGCCGCTAGAACCCCACTCTGCTGTGTCAATTTGGGCAGTGTCAAGGCCAGACCATTTGGCCTGGTAGCAGTGTGGTTTCTGTAAAGGTCTTCCTGGGCAGCAGATGATAACAAAAGGGAATGGATTCTGGAGAGGAAGAATGTGGCAGACTCTACAAGGTGATAAGTGGAGAGACATGCTTGTGAGCACTAATAAGAACTCCTTTGGGGATTCCCAGAGATACTCGAGGGCTGTATTAGTCAATTTGGGCTGCTGTAACAAAATATCACTGACTGGGTGGCTGAAATGATAAGCATTTCTCACAGTTCTAGAGCCGGCAAGTCCAAGATGAAATTGTCGGCAGATTCAATTCCTGGGGAGAGCCTCTTCCTGGCTTGCAGACAGCTGCCTTCTTGCTGTGTCCTCACATGGTGGAGAGACAGAGAGAGAGAGCTCTGGTCCCCTCCTTTTCTTATAAGGGCACCAAGCCCATCATGAAGGTTCAGCTCTCACGACCTCATCTAACCTAATCACCTCCCAAAGGCCCCACCTCCGAACACCATCACTTTGGGGGCTAGAACTTCCACATGTGGTTCTGAGGGGGACACAGACATTGAGTCCATAACAGGCGGTGAGGCGGGCACCTAAGTCACCAGGTAGGGGCAAGAATCAGGCCTCTGGCTTGTTAATGTTCTTGGGATCCTGTATCCGCAGGCAGGTGAGGCTCTGAATCTGCAGGTTACAGGGTGACGGGAAGTCTGTAAGGAGGACATGTTGAGGTGCAAAGCCGCCATGCCGCCCCCACTCAGGCCCTGTAAAGAAGAACACTCAGTCAATCTCAGGATGTTGGGGTTTTCTAGATTTCCAGTCCCTGCTGCTTCTTCACTTAGGCACTATATTTATTCAGAGCGCTAAAAATGGCTAAAAACGGCGGCTTTGTTCTGTGCCAGTTGAATGAAACTGGAGTGTCAATGCCTGGAATTCCCTTCCCTGTATGGTTCAGGGTTAGTGGGAGCCACGTGAGAATTGGATGGTTTTTGGAAGACGGAAGTGAAGTAGAAGCCAGTGCTGTGGGTGCACCCAGTGCCCCTGACCTGCTGTCTCCTCTTGCTGACATGGGGCAGCCCCTGGCCCTGCAGCTGCCCCTACTCCTGCCAAATCTTCTCCTCCAGCCTGTCAAGTATGCGCACAGTTCTTGGTGAGGGGCGCCAGCTTCCCTTGCAGGTCACCCATGGTATCGAGGTGGGAGGCAGTCAGAGATCGATGGGGTGCCAGTTTGTTCTTGCTCTTGTCCACGTCTCATTTCCCCACTGATTATTGGTCTGGGTGACTTCAGGCTCAATACCTGATCAGAGACTCCACTACCAGCCCCAACAGGGCAGTGGGTCCCATCCCTACGATAACCCTCTCATTCTATATCACCTTGACCACGCTGCTTCTCGAAAGGAACCCTGACTGGTGCGGAGACATCCCAAAAGAAAGAGGTTAGAAGCCAGGAGAGTGGATGGTGGGCAGACAGAAACATATCAAAAGACAGCATCCCCCAAGGAGCAAAATCACTTTGCATTTAAGGCTGATGTCTTGAGAGATGTACACATTGTAAAATGATCACCAATGCCGGATTGTATACTTGAATGCCCTCTGAAAAGCCCAACCCGCAGGAAAGACAGCTTTTCTCTTTGCTTCTTCAAGATGTGCTGAAGATTGTTAGGGGATCTTGCACTTCCCTGTAGTGTCAAGTCCTGGATCCCGGGGTGGGGCGGGTGTTGTAACCACAGCCCAGCAGCCAGCTGGAGCACGTGGGCTTAGGTCAGGAGACCACGCGATGAATTCTAATCCTTCTTTGTTCTTCTTCATTACAAGACCTTAAACATATCCTGTCCCTAATTTAGGCCTCAATTTCTCCATCTGCACAATGGCTTGTTTGGATATACTGGTGACTTTCTAATACTTTTATAATAAGAAAGATATCTTGCATCAAGACCTAATGCAAGTACACGTACAAATCAGTATAAACTGCAACAAAAGTTTCATGAACCAGTACTTACCATGACTATATAAGATGCTGCTGTAGACTGAATATTTGTGTCCCTCTAAAATGTATATGTTGAAACCTAATCCCCAATGTGATGGTATTAAGAGGTGAGGCCTTTGGGAGGCATCAGGTCGTGAGGGTGGAGCCCTCCTGAACGGGATTAGTGTCCTTATAAAAGAGACCCCAGAGAGCTTTCCTAGCCCTTCCTACTACGCGAGGACGCAGCAGGAAGATGGCTGTCTGTGAACCAGGAAGCGGGCTCTCACCTGACAATGAATGTGCTGGCGCCGTGATCTTGGATTTCCAGTCTCCAGAACTGCGAGAAAGAAATGTGTGTTGTTTAAGCTCCCAGTCTATGGTATTCTGTTACAGCAGCCCAAATAGACTAAGAAATTGGTACTGAGAAGTGGGGAGGTGCTGTAACAAATACCTAAAACTGTGGACGTGGCTTTGGAACTAGTAATGGCTAGAGGCTGGAAGAGTTTGGGGTGCATGCTAGCAAAAGCCTACACTGCCATGAATGGGCCTTGAAAGGTGATCCTGGGGAGAGCTCAGAGAGGAAAGAGGAGAGGTGTAGGAAAGCCTCAGTCTTCTTAGAGACTACCTAATAATCCTCAGTAGAATATTGGTAGAAACATGGCCATTCTGATGAGGTATCAGATGGAAATGAGGAACATGTTATTAGAAATTGGAGGAAAGGTGATCCTTAATTATAAAGTGGCAAAGAAGTTGGCCGAATTGTGTTCATGTTCTAGTGTTTTGTGGAAAGTGGAACTTGCAAGTGACGAAATTAGATATTTAGCTGAAGTAATTTCTAAGCAAAGCGTTGAAGGTGTGGCTTGGCTCCTCCTGACTGCTTATAATAAAATGTGAGAAGAGGGAAATGACTTAAAGATGAAATTGTTATGCAAAAAGGAGGCAGAACTCAAAGATTTGGAAAATCCTCAGCCTATTCATATTGCAAAACATGAGAACACAAAGGGTGTGGTCAAGGGACAGTTTGATAAGGAGAGTAGTATGGATGTAAACTAGGCCTTATGTATCTCAACAGAGATGGGATTAGAGCAACAGAAACCCTGCCAGCTGGGACTAAAGGAAACAGAGAAAATGGGACAAAACGAAGGAAGAATTTGGACTTCTTAGACCTACAGGACTGGACCATGATGCTATTCTGCTGCAAACATGGACTATTCTTCAAAGCAAGGGGAGAAGGCCCCCGGAGGCGATTCAGAGATCATCAGGGCTGCCACTCCCACCACAGGCTCAGAGTGTACTACGGGCCAGGAAGCTTGATTGCCTCCACCTAGGTTTCAAAGGACAGAGTGGCCAAGTAGAGCCACCAGTTTGGGACTCCAGTCCAGGAGAGCCTCAGAGCACCAGCAGAGAGCCACCACGGGGGCAGGGCTCAGGCAGAGAGCTACTGTGGGCCATCCTGCCAAGCTGTGGGGGTGCTGTTGCCAGCCCAGTGGGCCTGAAAGGCAGACCATCAAGCCAAAGATGATTATTCTGGAGGCTTAAAGGTTAATGTTGTTTGCCCTGCTAGGTTTGGGACTTACTTGGGACCCATTTACTTGACAAGAGATTTTTTTTTTTTGAGGAAGATTATCCCTGAGCTAACATCTGCCAATCCTTGTCTTTTTGCTGAGAAAGACTGGCCCTGAGCTAACATCTGTGTCCATCTTCCTCTATTTTATATGTGGGACGCCTGCCACAGCATGGCTTGCCAAGTGGTGCCATGTCTGCACCCAGGATCCGAACTGGCGAACCCTGGGCCACTGAAGTGGAACGTGCGAAGTTAACCACTGCACCACTGGGCAGGCCTCAAAATTTTTACATATTGGGGTATATGGGGTAGCTATCGTGGTTGAAAACGGATTCGGCTTGAACTAAAGAAGCCTGACTTATGGCCTATCAAACATATATTGTACATCTGCTTTAACCATTAAAGTAAAGAATGCACCCTCTTAAGATAAGAATGCAGACTTCCCCTCTTACACCAGTATCGATAGCACCCTATCAGTAATGTCCATATTAGTCCCTTTCCAGACATCAGGGTCATGTTGACCTGCTAACTTGCAACTGAATATCTCTTTGGAACTTTGATGACTATGTATCCTGGGCATGTTTAATGCATGTTCTTTGTTCTGAAAAGGTATAAAACTGAACTGAAAACCATGCTTCTCCCAAACACTTTCTTCCTTTGTGGAAACTGCCTCCCCGGGTTATAATCCTCACCCTGGCTCAAGTAAAACTTACCTTACCCCTCTTATCTATAGAATGGTTATTGGTTATTTTGCATCGACATATACCTTTTTGCTTTCCTATTTCTCTTTTCTGGAATGAGACTGTCTACCCCATGTCAGTCCCACCTTGGCATTTTGGAAGCACAGAACTTACTTGGTTTCATGGGTTTGAAGCTGGAGAGGAACACTGCCTCAGGATGACTCGTGCTTTGAGTCTCACTCATAGGGGATTTAGATGAGACTTTGGAACTAGACTTTAGAGTTGGTGCTGGAATGAGTTAAGACTTTTGGGGCTATTGGATGGAACGAATGTACTTTGCATGTAAGAAAGACATGAATTTTGGGAGGCTAGGGGCAGAATGCTATAGAGTGAACATTTGTGCCCCCTCCCCAAATTCATATGTTGAAATTCTAACCCCCAACGTGATGGTATCAGGAGGTGTGGCCTTTGGGAGGTGATTAGGTCATGAGGGTGAGGTCCCCACGAGTGGGAGTAGTGCTCTTACAAAAGAGATCCCACAGAGCTCCCTGGACCTTGCCACCATGGGAGGACACAGCTAGAACGTGGCAATCTATGAATCTTACCAGACACCAAATCTGTTGGTGTCTTGATCTTGGACGTCCTAGCTTTAAGAACTATGAGACATAAATGCTTGCTGTTTGAGCCACCCAATCTACAGTATTTTTGTTATAACAGCCAAAATGGACTAAGATAATGCACTTAGATATTTTCTACTATCTCCTTTTTATTCTGTTTCATGTTTCCAAATATATGATGGTGGAGACTTGTTAACTTGATTTTAGGACAACCACATGTGTGTCATGAGTTGCAGTTTGAACATTTTAGATGCTTCCAGTGTATCCAGGTAGCCCCTAAGCTCCAGGACACCATGGGGGTTTTAGAGGCCCGTGCTGGCAGCCTACCTCTAAAGTGGCTTCCTCTGAGTGGGGACCCCTGGAGGGGTTGTGCTTCCCCCTTGATGGGAAGGCAAAGACATTCGCTCTCTCTCCACCTAGGAGGGAGGAGCTCAAGACCCTAAAGCAGAACCCTCCTGGCTGGTCCTAACTGCCACAGCACCTAGCACTGCAGAGCCCAGGAAGCCAGGGCTCCCCAGGGAGGGCAGTGACAGTGCTCACTTTTGGTCATTGCTTACGATTGCTATGACAGGGCAGGTGCTGGCAGCAAGGGGCAATGAGCTGGGATGACGACCCCTGGGGATAGAGCATCACTTTGACCCAGAAAAATGCTAGACACTGGGCTCTGGGGTTCAAGGTCCCTCCTAGTTGAGAACCTGACTTGGGCCTTCCTAGTTGGAGAGGCAGGAGGGCAATTACAGAGGTTTCAAGTGGTCGAATAAGCCAGCAAGGCCTGACCTCAGCCAATATGGCATGGGAGATGTGATGGTCAGTTGTATGTGTCACCTTGGCCAGACTTTAGTGCCCAGTTATTCAATCAAACACTAATCTGAGTATTGCTGTAAAGGTATTTGCAATTGTGGTAAATATCTGCAATCAGTTGACTTTAAGTAAAGAAGACTACTAATGCTCAGAAATGTGGGCGGGCCTCATCCAATTGTTGAAGGCCTTCAGAGCAAATGCTGAAGTTTCCTAGAGAAGAAGAAATTCTGCCTCCACACCGCAGCACCAACCCCTGTCTGAGTCTCCAGCCTGCCAGCCTGCCCTATAGATTTCGGACTTGCAAGGCCCCACAATTGTGTGAACCAGTTCCTTAAAATCAATCAGTCTACCTATCATCTATCTATCTTTTTTATCACCTATCTATCTATCCATCTATCTATGTTTCTTTCTTTCTTTCATCTATTTTTCTGACTATTCATCTGTCCATCCATCCATCCATCCGTCCACCCATCTATCCATCCATCTCTGTCTATTTAATCTCCTATTAGTTCTGCTTCTCTGGAGAACCCTGACTGAGCCAGGGCATTCCTAGAGCACTGATTAGAACCCCTCGACCACAGCTTCACAGCTTTCGTCAACCATGGTTCTGACCAGAATTATAATGTGGTTAATATTTACCTGCGCTGTTCAGACCTGTGGCTCACTTCCCGGTGGCCAGGGGGTAGCTGTGGAAGATGTCAAGTGAGCTTGGAGGCAGTTTGAGGGGGCTTTCCTTTCAGGAGCAGGAGCTCCTTCACCCGAGGTCTCCCTGGCAGGAAAGGACCCTGAAATGGCAATAAGGGACAGCAAAAAGTTCAGGACTGGGTGACATCAGACAAGTCCCTTCTTCTTTCCAAACCTTGGCCTGTTTGTGTGGATGGAGAAATAGTCACCATCCTGGCTACCTTTGGGACTTGGTGGTAGCAATCAGAATCAGAAATGAGATGACAAGTGGGAAAGCACTTTGGGAGAGGGCGGAGCATCTATCCACATGAGACACTCTTACTGATGGGGGCCCAGGGCGGCATAATGACTTCCACGGACCCTGGGCACTTTTGCCTTTGTGGGCCCTTCCTCAACGAAAAAATAAACAACAATTATATTTTATGATTGTGTTGGTATAAAGATGAATACATTAATTCACATTGATGTGTATTAATTTACATTAATAGTGTACTACATTAACATATTTTCTTTGATCTAAAATCAAAATAAAATAAATTAAGATGTTTTATGAGCCCCTAAAAATCTCATGGCCCTAGTGCCTCCTGTGCCTAAGGAAGTGGTCCCTAAGGGAGTCTGGCGCTCACTTGCCCACAGCCCTGAGACCTGTGCCAGCCCTAGGAGGAGGCTGGAGAGTGTTCGGGCCACAGAGGAGAAACCTTCTCCGCTGGAATAGCTGAGTCAGCACAAAGAATAGGGTGGATTGCTTGCTTCTCATCTTTGCCGTTAAAAATAAGTCTATTGATGGGACCGACCCACTGGCGCAGCAGTTAAGTTCACATGTTCTGCTTTGGCGGCCCAGGGTTCACCGGTTCAGATCCTGGGTGTAGACATGGCACTGCTTGTCAAGCCATGCTGTGGCAGGCATCCCACATATAAAGTAGAGGAAGATGGGCACGGATGTCAGCTCAGGGCCAGTCTTCCTTAGCAAAAAGAGGAGAATTGGTGGCAGATGCTAGCTCACGGCTGATCTTCCTCAAAAAAAAAAAAAAAGGTCTATTGAAAAAAGATATAGTCTTATAATTTAGATGACCAATGATGTGGGAAAGAACAATGTCCATGAGAAAAAGCAGCCCTGCTTTTGTGTTATCTACAATGATTGTGATCATAGCTAAGCTTATTAAGCACTTGTTGTAAGCTACACATTGGGCTAAGCCTCACTCCTTTCATCTTCACATGAAACCCATTTAGAGACCAAAATGTTGAGGCTCCAGGCTGGTGGGGGATGGGGAAGTCAGAGGGAATGAAGAGCAGAAAGCAGAAGGGATCAGAGGAGGAAAGGGTTCTCCTGTGTTCTCAAGATTTGCCCTTCCAGAACCACCTTCTATGATAGCTTCATCAACTTGGAACAACAGTACAGAACCTGATCCAAAAGTTAACACCTTCATTAATGCTTTTGCGCACTTGCCACCTTCCCAAAGGGAGAGAGCCAAGGCAGGGCTTGGTGCTCTGAGAGAAAACCGCTTCTGGCTCCAGGTAGAGAGGCCCCAAGGGCTAGTGGCTCTCTGATGGGCCTGATGGTGCAGAGGGACCAGAGGAAAGCCAAGACTGTTGTTGTCAGCCATATTTTACACACAGGGAAATATTAGCTCCGAGGGCTAAAGGCGGGAGCCAGGCAGTGTGACTCCGGAGAGTCCAAACTTGATCGATCACTTAGCTGTGTGGCCGGGAGTGGGTCATTTCAGCCCCTGAGGTTGCCCTTTCCTTGTGTGCCACGCTTCACAGGAAGGGGACCTCGTATTGGCTACACACCTACTGTGTGCCAGGGCCTCCCACACACTGTCTCATGGAAGCCCAGCAGTGGGGTGAAGCCATGCCCAGGCCCACCATGCAGACGAGGCAGCAGGCTCCGAGAGCCCAGAAGCACAAGGGAGAGAGAGAGGCACAGACACGGAAGTGCTTTGAACCGGCGGGAAGCCTGCACGTGCTTCAGTCCAGCCTTCCATCTGCTGCTTCGGACCCTTGACTGGCCTTCCCATTGCTCTTTCGCCACTTTTTAAAATTGTGGTTAATGTGTGTGTGTGATGAAAATTGTCATTTAACATTTTTCAGTGTACAATTCAGTGGCGTTAATTACATTAATGAAGTTATGCAACAATCACCACTTTCTATTTCCAGAACATTTTCATCACTCCCCAAAGAAATCTCATATCATCACTAGCAATCTCCATTCTCTTCTCCCCCAGCCCCTGGTACCCACTCATGTGCTTTCTGTCTCTGTGGATTTGCCTCTTCTCGACATTTCATCTAAACGGAATCATACAATACGTGGCCTTTTGTGACTGGCTTCTTCCACTTAGCACGACGTTGTCACAGTTCATCCACATTGTAGCACGTATCTGTACTTCATTCTTTTTTATGGCTGAATAATATTCCATTATATGGACAGATTGCATTTTATTTATCCATTCACCAGTTGGTAGACATTTGAGTTGTTTCCACTGTTTGGCTATTGTGAATAGTGCTGCTGTGAACATTTGTTGTCTGAACACCTGCTTTCAGTTCTCTTAGGCGTGTACCCAGGAGTGGAACTGCTAGGTCATATAGTAACTCTAGGTTTAACTTTTTGAAGAACCACCACACCGTTTTTCACAGAGTTTGTATCATTTTACATTCCCACAGACAGTGTGCAAGGGTCTCAATTTCTCCACATCCTCACCAACACTTGTTATTTCTTTCCTTATCTTAGTGGGTGTGAGGCAGTGTCTCATTGTGGACTGGATTTGCACTTGGCCAATGGCTAGTGATGTTGAGCATCTTTGCACGTTTGTTGGCCCTTCCCATTGTTCTTAAGATGAAATAGAACATCCGTACCAGGGCCTCAAGGGCCTGCCCCCTCCTGTCTGGTGGATTCCCTGTGCCCCACTGCATGCCCCTCTGGCCCTCCGCTTGCACTCTGGGCACCAGCCACACGGCTTCCCTCTTCTCACTTGCCTCTGCCTGCAACGGCCCTCTTCCCCTGGCCCCTACCCCGTGGGTTAACTCCTTGCCCTCCTCCATCTATCCGTCCTGCCCACCAGACCAGGCTGACCCTGTCTGCATGCACAGAGCATCATCGTGTGCCGCTCCCCCAGCACCTCATCAAGTGATGGCCTTCCTGCTTCTTGCCGCGTCCTGATGGCATGTTCACCACCGTGGCTCCGGCTCCTAGCTGACTGCTGGACAAACAGGATGTTTTGGGTCTGAAGCAGCAGGCAGAAGGCTGGACTGAAGGACTGAAGGACGTGTAGGCTTCCTGCCAAGAGATGGGCACTCCTGCCCAAGGGGCACAGACAGTTCTGTCTCAGGACTGTTCCCACCCCGAGCACCCAGTCCTAGGGCAGCAGCACAGATGAGGCATCCCCAAACGTCTCCCACTGACATCTTTGGAGTTGCCCACCGTCAGCTGCGGTCTGTTATGACTCAGGCCCTTGAGGCAGGATGACTATTGTCAGCAAGTGACTCACGGATGACAAGCGACTCCTCAGCCTTGGCAGCTAGCTGAGCCTGATGACATAGGGGAGAGAGCCCCACAGTGGGAGGCAAGAACCAGAGTTGCAGCCCCAGTCTGCAAGGACTCGCTGTGTGAGCTGGGGCCCTGTCCTCCCCAGTCTGTAGAACACATCAGAACCACCTGTGGAGCCTTCTAAAAATGCAGCTGGCTATCCCCTCTCCCCCGGCCTGCCGGCTGGAGAGCCTGATTTAGTAGCTCTGGCATAGGGCCCAGGAAATGTGCATTTTAATCAGCAGCCCCAGTGCCGCGGATGCTCAACCTGGCTTGGGGACTCTGCACAAGCTGCTTTCAGGGCCCTGACCACCATCCCAGACTTACATTCTAGGATTCCAGAATGCCTTCTGTTGCAAACTTTGCTGGGCGAGTTCCAAGAAGTTCCTTAAAGAGCCAGTTTCCTTTCTGTTCCCTGAGTACCTCCTGTGGGCCAAGCCCTGGGGGGTACCCAGCAGTGGGGGCATGCTGACTCAAGCCTGATTGGTTGCTGCCCTAGAGCAGACGCTAGCCTTCTAGGATGAAGAAACTGCCACTTGCAATGCTTCTCCTCTAGGCCATACTCTGTGACAGGGTTTCGAATACCAAGGTACAAACCAAGGGGGTTGGGCAGGCAGGGGGAAATGGCAAAACCCCTCCTGATGGGCACATTGAGAAGCTGGGAGTCGGGACAGGCACTGCTGGGCTTTGAGCAACACTGGAAAGTGTACAAGGGAGGAGGTGACAGCTTATGGACCTAGACTGGGGAGAGCAAGGGCAGGAGGTACAGGGAAGTGCGAGAAGCCTGGTGGGAGTAGTACTGTGGAAGAAAAAGGAAGGTTCTAGAATATGAGGTAAGAGAAGAGGTCATGGCTGTATCCTGGAGGACCTGGGGTTTTGGGGTGATGGGATGGTGAGGGCCGGGGTAGAGGATGGTGCATGAGCAGCTAAGGAGCCTGATATAGATCCTGTCATCTCTGGGGAACCATGACAGACCTGGGATCAGGGGCTACCATGGCAGAGCTTTGGGAGCTTGAGGCTGCAGCACTGGGGAGGGTCTGGGGATGGGGGGGGGCACCTCTTGCCCCTGAACTCAGAGTCTCTCCTCTTTGGGTTGCCCCTCACTCAGCAGTATGCACCCGCAGGCATTGCCTCCCCATTTGGGATGGTCCTAATGGCGTAAGACCTGAGCTGGAGCTTCTAGCAAGGCTGCTCTCCCATCTGCTGGGTTTCTGTTGAGAGCAGGAAAGAGGCCCATTCTTTGCTAGGGCTGTGTGCCCAGAGGGGGAGCTAGCACAACTCCAAGGTGGTTAGTGTCAGGGCTCTGGATTCCCAGCCTATCTCTACTCCCTGCACCACCTTGGTTAAGCCGTCCATCCTCTCTAAGGCTCAGTCTGCTCCCTGGGGAAATGAGGATACAGTTACACCTGCCTTAGGATTCCAATGACCTTAAATGTGAGACAGTACAGAAACCCTTGGCAATGGGGCATCTCACACGGGTGACTCTGTAGCACTCTTCTTGTTCTTCATGGCAGAGGACAAACCCCACTAGACCTGCTGACTGGGTGGCCGAAGCTGAACTGCAGAGCTGGTGCCAAGGGGGCACACAGAAGACCAGAGAACACCAAAGAGAACTTTGTTGCTTGGGACAGAAGACAAGGGGAGAGACAGAAGGGGATCCCTGGGGGGAGTGACAAGGCTGATGCCTGGGGAGGGGTGGGCATTTGCCCAATCTGGGTTCCCTCTGCTGAGTAACCTGTGCCTGCCTGGCCTTGGCCTGCTCTCAGGAACCTTGCAGCTGCTAAACACTGCTTCCTCCTCTTGATGGAAAGTTGAGTTGTGGGCTGGAATCCAAGGGTGTGGCCACTATGGACTGGGTGAGAGGAGGTGCAAGGATGAGTATCCCCAGGGAGGAAGGGAGAGTTGGGCCAAGCCCTGGACCCCCAGGCTCAGGCTCCAACAGAGACTTTGCCCCCAGCTAGCTCGCCTCACGGGGGGCTGATTTCTAGGCAGAGGCCAGAATGTTAGGCCAGGGCAGCTGTAGCAGGTAGAGAGGAGGGGGAACAGTTGTCAGAGGTCCTCAGGCTGTCCAGACCCTGGTTAAGGCCACCTCCCCTCCCCTCACCAGCAGGCCACCACCTAGCAGCACCTTCTGCTCTTCTCTGTCTCTGATTTATGATCCATACCCAGGGCCACCAGTGGCTCCAGGCCCTTGCCTGCAGGCTCCCTGAATGTCCCCCAGAGAATTCTTCCAAGCTAAGTGTGGACTAAGTCATCTCCTGTCAGAATCCTCCACGGCCCCCCGGCCCCAGGAAGAGTCTTGGTTCCTTGGGTAGATCCAAAATTCAGGCTTCGGGACCCCCTCCCCCATGGCTCACCGCTGAGAATTTCTGCAGGAGCCACATCTAATAAGCCTTGTCTCCTGGAAACAGGAGCACCTGCCTCTTCTTCCTCCTCTCACAGGGCCCCACCCTCTTGCTGAGTCTCAGTCCCCTGCGCCACAGATCTCCCCAGCTGACCTTCTGCTCCTGAGTCCCCCCCTGCGTAGCCACCGTCTCCCCCCTCCTGTCCTGGCTTATCACCTGCTGGGCCAAAGCCAACAGTTGCTTCCCTAGGCTGGTATGGAGGAGACCGGACATGATGGTTAATTACATGAGTTAGCTTGGCTAGGCCATGGTGCCCACGTGTTTGGTCAAACACCAGTCTAGATGTTGCTATGAAAGGAAGTTTCAGATTGATGAACACTTAGAGTCAGTAGACTCTGAGTAAAGCAAATTGTCTTCCATAACATGGGTGGGCCTCATTCAATCAAATGAAGGCCTTAACAGCAAAGACTGAGGTTCCCCAAAGAAGGAACTCTGCCCCCCGACTGCAGCATAGGAACCCGGCCTGAGTTTCCAGCCTTTGGACTCGAGACTGCAACACCAGCTCGCGCCGGAATCTGCAGCCTGCTGGCCTGCCCGGCTGATTTCAGCCTTGCCGGCCTCCATAATCGCATGAGCCAATTCCTTAAAAGAAATCTCCCTCTGTCTCTCTCTGTCTCTGTCTCTGCCTCTCTCTCCCCCTGACTAATACAGCAACAAGTGAGTGAAGTGTGGTGGCTGGGCTGGTGTGTGGCGGCACCCATTACCCCTGCGTGTGATGAGCCTAGTCTGCATCCAGGCCACCCCACCCACATTGGTCCCAAGTCCGTTTCCCACACAGCTGGTGCAGGCCACATGCACATGGTCTAGAGAGGCCACGGACCCATGGTGAGGAGGGCTGGGTTCTACCGCAGCTCTGCCACCAGCTGGGTGACCCTGGGTGAAGTCGTGAAGTCTTTCCCCTCACTGGGCCGCAGTGTCCCCTGTTTCAACAGTAGAGCCGGATGAGAGTGGTTGTTTCTAAGTGTTTTCCACAGCAGATTGCTTTGGGGACTCTTATATAGTAGGTCAACCTTGAAAGCTGTCCAAGCAGGGCCTCTTTGGCTTCTGTGGAGTGTAGGGAGCTGCAGAGAGCTCCCCTGCACCCATCCCTCGTTCTTGCCTTAACCTTGGACATTGACCTCCAAAGTCTTGCTGCCCCTGCCTGCTCCAATGTCTGCAGACTGTCCTTGCCGTGCTTTTGAGGGGAATCTATTTCCCCATGGCCTTGCCTAGCTTGATGTGCCTCTGGGCTGATGGAGGGGAGCTCATTACTGCTTGTGACTCATAAAAGTCTAAAATCAGCAGACAAAAGCTCCTTTCAGAGCTCCCTTTGAAACCCAGGCTCTCGTTATATGACAAAGATACTTAGAGGACTGGGACAAGTGCAACCACATATAAGGCAAAAAACTGGGGCCTTGTCTTCCAGGGGAAGTGGCAGCTGGAGCCCCCTTCGGAGCCCTCACACTCAGGCCCTGCTCTTTACTGAGTGGCCTGGGCAGGTATCCCTGTTCTAAGGCAGCCCTACTCCACGGACAGGCCCAGTGAAAGGCAAGGAGCCCAGATGTCCACCCTTAAGGATCGATGTGGCCCGGAAGCTGGATATTGTTAATTTTCTAGGCAACTATCAGCTCTCCCGGGGATTGGCACACAGAAGCCCTGAGCATCCCCAAAAGGCCAAGGGCAGCTGACCTGAGAGTTCAGAAAGGTAGCTTTGGCCTCCGTTTCCCTTCATCCTTGGGTAAAGGAACACACTTCACATAACGTGTCTAGACAACACAAGAGGAACTTGGTGAAAATATGATTTTGACCTGGGCCTTACTCAAGATGATACCATGCCAGACATTATTCCGCCTGCACAAAGAAAACCTCCCTGCATACACCCTTCTGCCATCGCTGCCTCTGCAGGGGCCTCTGAAGGCTTTGGAATAAAGAGCAAGTGAAGAGCTGCCAATAATGTAATCAAAATTTCAAACGTATATGAAAAGAGGCAGTCAGGGCTTGCTCTGAAGGTCAGGGGAAACTTCTGTTGTTTGGCCTTCCCTAACCACCTGGGTACACCACCAAATGCTAGTGGTTATTGTTATCAGTAGGCTCCCAAATAGAATCTCAGGCACCAGTCTGACTGGACCAATAGGGATGAGAACTGTCATTTTCAGAGCCGAGCTGGTACAAAGGCAGCCCAGGAGCCCTTGGTTCTTTGACAGCTCTGACTTGCCACCTGTTGCCTGTGACCTGGCCCTCCTAGACTTTCATCCCCCCTGCAAGGGACACCCAGGACATCAGTGGCCTGTGAGACCATGGCTGTGGGTGTAACTCTTGAAGCCAGGGCCTGGACCCCCCTTCTTGGCACTTCCTGCTGCACACTGAGCTGCTGGTCTCAGGCAAACAGGACACGAGTGGGGTCAAGCAAGGGTCCCTGGATAGCATCTTTCTGCTATCACGACACCTTGGACTGGAACTGTGGCAAAGCAAAGCAGGAGTCAGGAGTTGGAGGTACATGACAGGAGGTGTGAGCATGGGCTACTGCCAACCACTGTCATTGAGCTGGTGTGGCGCTTGACCTATCCTTTGTCTTGCTGGGACCTGCCACTACCACCAGTGGCTTCCTGGGAGGTGGCCTGGGATCAGGGACTCTGCACCCAAATCAAACCTCCCCAGAAGGCTGGAATTTCCTCTCAGGAGAGAGGGAAAAGATCTTTGGGACAAGAGAGGGCTCGTCCTTCTTCTACCTCCTCCACAGCACCCCTCCCTCCAGGCCAAGAGCACTACCCTGCCCGCACTGTTCTGGCTTAAAGAGTGCTTACCCAGCATGTATGGTTCAACTCTGACCTGCACAGCTACCCCGGAGAAGGGTTATCATCCCATTTGAAGAGGAGGAAGCCAAGGCTCAGAGAGGAGAAGAGCCGCTTCGAGAACCCAAGACAACAGATTTGTCAACCAGTCCAGGCCTGGCGGAAGATTCGAGGTTGAGCATCCCCAGAAGGGGCCAGTCCCAGGCCAGGTCACTTTCCACTCCTGGGGACCCTGAATGACTACACAGTGATTGCAATGCCTCCTTTTCTGACTTAGTCGGCCATCTCACAGCAACCACTGGCCAGGTGTCTTAGTCCGCTCGGCTGTCATGGTGGCTTAAATGATAGACATTTATTTCTCACAGTTCTAGAGGCTGGAAGTCCAAAATCAAGGTATTAGCAGATCTGGTTCCAGGCGAGGGCCCGCTTCCTGGCTTGTAGCCGCCATCTTCTCGCTGTGTGCTCACTTGGCCTTTCCTCAAAGCATGCCTGTGGAGAAAGAGGAAGCACCGGTATCTCTTCTTATGAGGGCACTAATCCAATCATGAGGGCCCCACCCTCACGACCTCATCTAACCCTAATTACCTCCCAAAGGATCCATCTCCAAATACCATCACTTTGGAGGGTAGGGCTTCAACATGTGAATTTGGGAGGACACAAACATTCAGCCCGCATCGGCCAGGGAGAGTGGAGATGAAGGTAAGTCACCACTCATAGCTGGTAAATTTCCTCTCCTCAAACACAAATTACCCCAAGGCCCCAGGCAAGCAGAAGGGGATGGAGGAGCTCGGGCAGGAGAATCTGAGAGCTCCTCACCTGATGCGCCTTTTCCTTTCTGCTCTGGTGCCGGGCAAGTTTGTTTTTATTAACTGAATTATTGTTAATTCACAGGCTTCATATGCCAACTTCACCTTCCAAAGCAGTTAAGTACCAAGCCAAGAGCTTGCAGGCACTGAGCAGGCCTGATGGGGGATGGAGCCAGCCATGCTGCCTCAGCCTTGAGTGAAAGGCAAAGAGGCTCCACCCAGCAAGGCACTGGCCAGCCTCTAGTTGCTCCTTGGGTGCCACTGCCAGGGTCTGGGCCCTTGCATGGTCCATGGGCTCAGGGTCTTGGGAGAGGCATGGCCTCCTGTATGAGTTTCCTGTGGCTGCCATAACAAGTTACCATAAACTCTGTGACATAAAAGAACAGAAATTTATTGTCTCATGGTTCTGGAGGTCAGAAACCCAAAATCTAGGTGTTGGCAGCACTACGCTTTCTTTGAATGTTCTAGAGGACAGTCTTTCCTTGGCTCTTCCAGCTTCTGGTAGTTGCTTGCATCCTTAGCATTCCTTGACTTGTGGCTGCATCACTCCAATTTCTTTCTCCTTCTTCACATGGCCTTCTGTTTTGTTCTGTGTCTTTCTCCTCTTTTGTCTCTTATAAGGACACTTGTCATTGGATTTAGGATCCACCAGGATAATCCAGAATGATCTCATCTCAAGATCCTAAACTTCATTACATCTTCAAGGATCCTTTTTCCAAATAAGGTCGTGTTCACAGGATCTGGAGGTTAGGGCTTAGATATATCTTCTCGTGGGCCACCATTCACCCCACAACATCCATCCCCACCAAGGGATCACAGGTCACTGACTTCCTAGAAGTCCAGATGTCAGGGCAGAGAGGCCATTGACAAGACCAACTGCCACCTTCTCCTTTCAGAACTGAAGTAGCTGAGGCCTCAGGGGAGGAGGCTGTCCTGCCTCAAGGTTCCCTGGCAAGTGACGGACAGAGCAGGGCCTTGTCACCCAGTCCCTAGGCTCCGATTACCTGGATGAGCCTCCTGCACTCAGGCCCAGGCCCAACTCATTTGCACGGCATGGGCATTTGCAAGGGCAACAAGTCCTTGGGGTCCCTTGGCACAAGGCAGGGCTGGGCTTTGGGGGTGGTGACTCCATTCTTACATCTTGGTGTGGCATTACGAGACCTTGCTCCCCACAGGCCTCAGACCCCTCCGCTGGAACAGGAGAGGGCTAGAGGGGGCTCTCCAGGGCTTCTCTGGGGGTTCTCCCAGTTCAACGCTAATGGCTGCCCAAGAGGCCAGGTGGCCCAGTGCTCTTGGCATGGCTGCAGATCAGCTGGGTGGAGGGCAGCCCTCAGATCCACCGGATTCCTGCTGCTATGGCACTGAGAGTGAAAACACTGGCAGCATCCCCTCTGCAATTCCAGCAGGGATGCTCTTGGCTGGCCCGGGACCTGTGGGTCTCTAGGAATGGCCTGTACACCTCACAGTATGCTGAGCCACAGCAGAAAGCCCTAGGGTAGGGACATTCCAGCAGCCTCAAGGCCCAGGCCTGGCTGCTACTTGATCCTCCCCGTCTCCTACAACATTTCTGCTCCATGGCCACCCTGTCCCTTCTGGTATGCCTCCATCGAATGAGACCTCAGTCTCAACCTCCCTCCTTCCCGAAGCAGCCAATACCAACTTCCTGAGAAGTCTTCTACTCTGTTACACCAGGACCTGCACCTCGGTCACTCCTGCCGCCCCCATCCCAGTTCTCAAGGAAACTGCCGGCCACATCAGGAGATGCCCTCTCTCCCACCGGGCAAATGGCAGTTCTTCTGCAAGCTTCCCTCTACCAAATGTGCTCTAGTTTGTCAGGGTCCTTATGAGTGTGGGGCCCAGAACTAGCCAGAATATCTGGTTGGTGTCTGGCCAGAGCAGAGCACAGGGGGAGCTGTACACACCAGACACTGTGCCAAACACTTGATATCTAGTATCTCATTGAATCCTCCTAACAGCTCTTTGAAGTAGATTCTGTTATTGTTCCCACTGAAACAAGGAAAAAGACTGAGTCTCAGAGGGGTTAAGTAATTTTCCCAAAGTCACAGAGACAATAAGTGGTAGAGTCAAAAATCTAATCAGACGATCTGGTTCCAGAGCCCATGCCTTACACACTAAAATGCAGAAGAGAGAAGCACACTCACCTCCCTTCTGAATACTTTGCCTCTGTTGATACAGCCCAAGGCCCTGAGTGTTTATCTGGCCACTTTATTGTGGCACCAACTCAGATCGGGTAGTTGACTACTCTCCTCACCCATCTCCGTGTCTTGCCCTGTGTGTTCCCTGGGTCCTGATTCAGAGTCTCTCTGTCTCCACTGCCCAGGTACTCTCCTCCAACTGAGCCATGCTCCAGCTCATGGAGGTCCTTCCTTCTCCCCCCTCCATGCCCCTGCTGGCCAACGCGATCCCTTAGGAGAGAGAAGTTAGAGCACAGCAGGTGGGCAAAGGGCTGCTACACAGAGCTGTGCGCTGGCAACTGCTATATTGAGAGCAATTCCTGGAAATCAGGAAACAACTATTGAGGCGAAAGGCATCAGAATTAAATCGGCCTTTGAAACAAACAAGTGCATCTCCGCAGGCATCAGCTGTGATTCTGCAAGGCTCCAAGATGAGCCCTAAATGAGATAAAGTATTCCAGCCCAGGTTGGGCTGGGCATGCGGGGGCAGAGTGTTGGACAATCTGTGGGAGCCATTAGCACAATCTTATTTGAATTGCAAGTCATCGAGGGAAACCGGGAGGAGAGCATCTCATCCCGAGGTCCTACCTATGGCACAGCGCCCAACCTTCCTGCAGGGGCACGAACTGTGTCGTCTGAAAAATGGGGGAAAAGAGACACAGCACTTTCAGTAGAGCCTGAGGCCAGGGGGCTTTCTCCCTCTCAAGAATTCTTCCAGCCCTCGGAGCTGAGATTCCTGGGGTTAGAGTAGTCCGGAAGTGTAACTCCTTTTCCCTGTCCCTGAAATAACATCATTTTTAGGAAGTACAGACAAATATCAACACCCATGGTGACAGTCCTTGGGGACTCAAAAAAGTCACAATATACTCCATGAGCTTCGAGCACTCACAGCTGCAGTCACATGACATTTTCCAGCTGAATCCTTGCAATCCAGTGCAATTCAACAAATGTCCCCCATCCCAGTGACGAACAAGGCTGCACTGGGGGCTGCCCGGTGGTGCAGCAGTGAAGTTCGCACGTTCCGCTTTGGTAGCCTGGGGTTCCCCGGTTCGGATCCCGGGTGTGGACATGGCACCGCTTTGCAAGCCATGCTGTCGTAGGTGTCCCACATATAAAGTAGAGGAAGATGGGCATG
This sequence comes from Equus quagga, assembly GCF_021613505.1. Taxonomy (NCBI): domain Eukaryota; kingdom Metazoa; phylum Chordata; class Mammalia; order Perissodactyla; family Equidae; genus Equus; species Equus quagga. The sequence goes on from NC_060276.1 coordinate 4,786,537, forward strand.
GATGTTAGCTCAGGGCCAGTCTTCCTCAGCAAAACCAGGAGGATTGATGGCAGATGTTACTCCAGGGCTAATCTTCCTCCCCCACAAAAACACACAAAAAAACCAGGCTGCAGTGGAGGGAAATAGAGAGGAAAGACTTAGTGCCTACCCCTGGGGAGCTCTCACACGAGGCAATGCCTCCTTCTAATATAACATCCAGCCTGCTAACTGCTAGAGAAGATGTTCTGAGAGTGGGATCAGGAAGTTACAGGAAAACAGGATTATTTCACTTAAAAATCTGGGAAGGCTTCCTGGGAGAGGCATTAGACGACCTGGGCCTTGCAGGATAAGTAGTATTTCAATGGCCAGAGATGGTGATGAGGGCATTCCGGTGGAGGCGAGAGCATGGGCAAGGGCATGGAAGGACATACTTGAAAAACGGCAAGTAGCCCATTTGGCTGGAACCCTGTGTCCTGGGCTGATAGCGTGGGCCGAGGCACATCCTGCAGGTGACAGGAAGTCATCAAAGGTGCTGGGGAAGGGAGGTGGCACTAGTGGATGTATGCATAGTCCCATGCAGCTGTTCTCCGAGTGAGATCTGTGGAGCCCTAGAGGTCCCTAAGACACTTTCACAGGGTCTGGGAGGTCAAAACTATTTTCACAACAACGCTAAAACATCTTTGACTTTTCCACTGGGTTGATATTGGCACTGATGGTGAAAAGCAGTGGGGGGTAAAACAGCAGGCGCCTGAGCACGAGCAAGGGCAGTGGCACCAAATTGTACCAGTGGTCACTGGATTCTTCACTGTCATGTGCTTATAGTTAAAAAAACAAAAAGCCAGCTTCACTTAAGAATGTTGTCAGTGGGGACTGGCCCCATGGCCGAGTGGTTAAGTTTGCGCCCTCCGGGTTGGTGGCCAAGGGTTTGGCGGGTTTGGATCCTGGACGCGGACATGGCACCGCTTATCAGGCCATGTTGAGGTGGTGTCGCATATAGCACAACCAGAAGGACCTACTAGAATATACAACTATGTACTGGGGGGCTTTGGGGAGAAAAAGCGAAAAAAGAAAAAGAAAAGAATGGTGTCAGTGAAGCGGTAATAATTAACTTCATCAAATGTTGACCCTTGAGTGCCCATATTTTAAACATTCTATGTGATGAAACGGGAAATATGCTTAAAGCACTCCTGCTGGAAACCGAAGTGCAATGGTTGACTCCAGGCAAAGTGCTCGTGCCATTGTTTTGAGTTGTGAGCTGAACTGGCTGATTTTTCATAGAACATCTTATTTACTTGAAAGAATGACTAACTAATGTTATTCAGATTTGGGTATTTGGCAGACATTTCTCGTAAATGAACAAAGTGAGCCCACTGCTTCAAGGAAAACAACTGATGGTAATTTTTGCCCATGATAAAATTTCAACTTTCAAGCATAATTAGAATTTTGAAAAACTTGTATCCACCACTGTGAGCTTGACAGCTTCCCAATAGTTAAAGATTTTTTCCAATGAGATGGGTGGTTATAGTAACAAATGTGATTTTTCGATGTTGTAGAATGAAACGCGTCAACATATGGAAGCTCTGCCTAAGTCAGGGCACCGGTATTTTCCAAGTGACCAGTGCATGATGTTATCAAACCATGCCTGGATAAAAGATCCATTCAAAGAATGAGAGTCCCGTGGGGTTTAATGGAACCAAGTATGGAAAGGTCACTGATACAGTTTCACATTCCTCACTGCACTTAACCTGGAAGAAACAACCACTGGTTGAATTTGGTGTCATGTTAAAAAAGAAAGTCCACAATTATTTGAAAAGTCTATTAAAATATCCCTCCCTTTTCCAACTGCATATCTGTGTGAGGCTGGCTTCCTTCATGTACTTCAACCAGGACAACGTATCATAACCGAATAGAGAAGTAGATGTGAGAATCTAGCTGTCTTTTATCAAGCCAGATGTTAGAGAGATTTGAAAAAAATGTAAAATAATGTGATTCTTTTCTTTTAATTGAGGTTATGATAGTTTACAACCTTGTGAAATTTCAGTTGTTCATTATTATTTGTCAGTCATATTGTAGGTGTACCACTTCACCCTTTGTGCCCACCCCACCCCCCTTTCCCTTGGTAACCACTAATCTGTTCTCTTTGTCCATATGTTTATCTTCCACCTATGAGTGGAATCATGCAGAGTTTGTCTTTCTCTCTCTGGCTTATTTCACTTAACATAATACCCTCAAGGTCCATCCATGTTGTTGTGAATGGGACGATTTTATCCTTTTTTATGGCTGAGTAGTATTTCACTGTATATATACCATAGCTTTTTCTTTATCCAATCATCAGTCGATGGGCACTTAGGTTGCTTCCACGTCTTGGCTATTATGAGTAACGCTGCAATGAACATAGTGGTGCATGGGTCTCTTTGAATTGCTGATTTCAAGTTCTGTGGATAAGATACCCAGTAGTGGGATGGCTGGGTCATATGGTATTTCTATTTCTAATTTTTTGAGAAATCGCTATAGTGTTTTCTATAGTGGCTGCACCAGTTTGCATTCCCACCAGCAATGTATGAGGGTTCCTCTTTCTCCACAACCTCTCCAGCATTTGCTATTTTTTGTCTTGGTAATTTTAGCCATTCTACTAGGTGTCAGGTGATATCTTGGTGTAGTTTTGATTTGCATTTCCCTGATGGTCAGTGATGATGAGCATCTTTTCATGTGTCTACTGGCCATCCGTATATCTTCTTTGGAGAAACGTCTGTTCATATCTCCTGCCCATTTTTCGATCGGGTTGTTTTATTTTTTGTTGTTGAGTTGTGTGAGTTCTTTATTATTATGAAGATAAACCCTTTGTTGGATATATAATCTGTAAATATTTCTTCCCAGTTGTTGGGTTGCATTTTTGTTTCAATCCTGTTTTTGCTTGCCTTGTAGAAGCTCTTTAGTCTAAGTCCCATTTGTTTATTCTTTCTATTGTTTCCCTTGTCTGAGAAGACATGGTGTCCAAAAAGATCCTTTTAAGACTGATGTCAAAGAGTGTACTGCGTATATTTTCTTCTAGAAGTCTTACGGCTTCAGGTCTTACCTTTAAGTCTTTGATCCATTTTGAATTTATTTTTGTGAATGGCATAAAAGAATGGTCTATTTTCATGTTTTCACATGTGACCGTCCAGTTTTCCCAAGACCATTTGTTGAAGAGACTTTCCTTTCTCCATTGTATATTCTCAGCTCCTTTGTCGAAGATTAGCTGTCCATAGACGTGTGATTTTACTTCTGGGCTTTCAATTCTGTTCCATTGATCTGTGCACCTGTTTCTGTACCAGTACCATGCTGTTTTGATTACTGTAGCTTTATAGTATATTTTGAAGTCAGGGATTGTGAGGCCTCCGGCTTTGTTCTTTTTTCTCAGGATTGCTTCAGCAATTCGGGGTCTTTTGCTGCCCCATATGAATTTCAGGATTCTTTGTTCTACTTCTGTGAAGAACATCATTGGGTTTCTGATTGGGATTACATTGAATCTGTAGATTGCTTTAGGTAGTACGGACAATTTAACTATGTTTATTCTTCCAATCCATGTGCATGGAATGTCTTTCCATCTCTTTATGTCATCATTAATTTCTTTCAGGAAAGTCTTGTAGTGTTCATTGTATAGATCTTCCACTTCCTTGGTTAAATTTATTCCAAGATATTTTATTCTTTTTGTTGCGATTGTGAATGGGATTGTGTTCTTGAGTTCTCTTTCTGTTAGTTCATTATTGGAGTATAGAAATGCTACCGATTTATGTAAGTTGATTTTGTACCTTGCAACTTTGCTGTAATTGTTGATTACTTCTAGTAGCTTTCTGATGGATTTTTTAGGATTTTCTATATACGAGATCATGTTGTCTGCAAACAGTGAAAGTTTCACTTCTTCATTGCGTATTTGGATTCCTTTTAGTTCTTTTTCCTGCCTAATTGCTCTGGCCAAAACCTCCTATACTGTGTTGAATAAGAGTGGTGAGAGTGGGCACCCTTGTCTTGTTCCTGTTCTCAGAGGGATGGCTTTCAGTTTTTCCCCATTGAGTATGGTGTTGGCAGTGCGTTTGTCACATATGGCCTTTATTATGTTGAGATACTTTCCTTCTATACCATTTTGTTGAGAGTTTTTATCATAAATGGATGTTGGATCTTGTCGAATGCTTTCTCTGTGTCTATTGAGATGATCATGTTGTTTTTTTCCCCTCATTTTGTTAATGTGGTGTATCACACGTTGATTGACTTGTGGATGTTGAAACGTCCCTGTGTCCCTGGTATAAATCCCACTTCATCATGGAGTATGATCTTTCTAATGTATTGCTGTATTCGGTTTGCTAAAATTTTGTTGAGGATTTTTGCATCTATGTTCATCAGTGACATTGGCCTGTAGTTTTCCTTCTTTGTGTTGTACTTGTCTGGTTCTGGGATCAGGGTGATGTTGGCCTCATAGAATGAGTTAGGAAGTGCTTTATCTTCCTCAATTTTCTGGAATAGTTTGAGAGGTATAGGTATTAAATCTTCTGTGACTGTTTGGTAGAATTCTCCAGAGAAGCTGTCTGGTCCTGGACTTTTATTTTTGGGGAGGTTTCTGGTTACTGTTTCAATCTATTGTGATTGCTATATTCAGATTCTCTATTTCTTCTTGATTCAGTTTTGGGAGGTTGTAAGAGTCTAAGAATTTATCCCTTTCTTCTAGGTTGTCCAATTTTGGCATATAGTTTTTCATAGTATTCTCTTATCACCTTTTCTATTTCTGTGGTATCCATTGTGATCTCTCCTCTTTCATTTCTGATTTTATTTATTTGAGTCTTCTCTCTTGTTGTCTTAGTGAGCCTGGCTAAGGGTTTGTCAATTTTCTTTATTTTCTGGAAGAACCAGCTCTGCTTCATTGATCCTTTCTACTGTCTTTTTTTCTTTCTATTTCACTTATTTCTGCTCTAATTTTTATTATTTCCCTCCTTCTACTGACTTTGGGCTTTGTTTGTTCTTCTTTTTCTAATTCTGTTAGGTGTAGTTTGAGATTGCTTATTTGAGATTTTTCTTATCTATTGAGATGAGCCTGTATTGCAATGGATTTCCCTCTTTGGACCACTTTTGCTGCAACCCAAACGAGTTGGTATGGTGTGTTTTCATTTTCATTTGTCTCCAGATAATATTTGATTTCTCCTTTGATTTCTTCAATGATCGTTCAGTAGCATGTTGTTTAATCTCCACATCTTTTCTCCTTTCCCAGCTTTATTCTTGTAATTGATTTCTAGTTTCATAGTACTATGGTTGGAAAAGATGCTTGGTATTATTTCAATCCTCTTAAATTTGTTGAGGCTTGCTTTGTTTCCTAACATATTGTCTACCATTGAGAATGTTCCATGTGCACTTGAGAAGAAGAATGTGTAACCTGCTGTTTTTGGATGGAGTGTTCTATATATATCTGTTAAGTCCATCTCGACTAGTTTTTCATTTAATTCTACAATTTCCTCATTGACTTTCTGTCTGGATGATCTATCTATTGGTGTTAGTGGGGTGTTGAGGTCCCCTACTATTATTGTATTGTTGATATCTCCTGTTAGTTTTGTTAATAGTTGCTTTACGTACTTTGGTGCTCCTGTGTTGGGTGCATATATATTTGTAAGTGTTATGTCTTCTTCATGGAGTGTCCCTTTTATCATTATAAACTGCCCCTCTTTGTCTCTTTTACCTGTTTTGCCTTGATATATAAGTGTGGTGAAACCTGCTTTCTTATGTTCGCTGTTAGGTTGGAGTATCATCTTCCATCCCTTCACTTTGAGTCTGTGTTTGTCTTTGGGGCTGAGGTGTGTTTCCTGGAGGCAGCATATTGTTGTGTCTTGTTTTTTAATCCATCCTGCCACTGTGTGCCTTTCGATTGGAGAATTCAATCCATTTACAATTAGAGTGATTACTGAAATGTGGGGGACAAATGCTGCCATTTTATCACTTGTTTTCCAGTTCTCCTGCATTTCCTTGTTTCTTGTCCCATGAATTTCAGACTACCAATTCAGGTAGGTAGTTTTATATGTTGGTTTTCTTAGTTTTCTCCTTATTTGTAATTTGTGTCTCTGTTCTAATTATCTGTTTAGTGCTTACCACGTGCTTTGTATAAAACATCACATAGATGAGATAGTCCATTTTCTGATAGCCTCTTATTTCCTTAGACTAAGCCAGTTCCATCCCTTTCCTCTTCACCTTCTAAGTTGTTATTGTCAGATCCTTTTTTCTTCTTGTGTTGTGAGTTTGTGGTTAAAACGACAAGATTATATTTATTCTTGGTGTTTCCCTTCCCTTTATCTTTAATGTTATACTTAAACATTTGCTAACTTGTTCTGATGGAGAGCTGCAACTTTCTGATTTTGTCTTTCTACTTATCTCCTTGCTCAGGGCTTTGTAACCCCTTTCCTTTCTTTCTTTCTTTTCTTTTCTTTTCTTTTTTTTTTAGGTATGAAGGCCTTCCTGAGCATTTCTTGTAGGGCGGTGGTTTGTGGTGATGAACTTCCTTAACTTTTGTTCATCTGGGAAAGTTTTTTTTTTTTTTTTTAAAGATTGGCACCTAAGCTAACAACTCTTGCCAATCTTTTTTTTCTTCTTTTTTTGTTTCTGCTTTTCTGCTTTTTCCCCCCCAATCCCTCCAGTACATAGTTGTATATTTTAGTTGTGGGTCCTTCTAGTTGTGACATGTGGGATGCTGCCTCAAAGTGGCCTGACGAGCAGTGCCATGTCCGCACCCAGGATCTGAACCGCTGAAACTCTGGGCTGCAGAAGTGGAGTGTGCAAATTTAACCACTCGGCCATGGGGCTGGCCCCAGGGAAAGTTTTTATTTCTCCATCATATTTGAAGGATATTTTCACTGGATAGAGTATTCTTGGCTGAAAGTTTTTGTCTTTCAGAATTTTGAATTTATCATTCCATTCTCTCCTAGCCTGTAAGGTTTCTGCTAAGAAATCTGCTGACAGCCTGATAGGGGTTCTTTTGCAGGTTATTTTCTTGTGCCTTTCTACCCTTAATATTTTCTCTTTGTCATTGACTTTTGCAAGCTTCACTACTGTATGCCTTGTGGTTGGTCTTTTCACATTGATCAAGTTTGGAGATCTACTGGTTTCTGTCACATGGATTTCCAGCTCCCTCCCCAGGTTTGGGAAGTTCTCAGCTATCATTTCTTTGAACAAGCTTTCTGCTCCATTCTCTTTCTCTTCTCCCTCTGGGATACTATAATCCTTATGTTGCATTTCCTAATTGAGTTGTACATTTCTCGGAGAGTTTCTTCATTTCTTTTTAGTCTTAGTTCTCGCTCCTCCTCTATCTGAAGCATTTCTATATTCCTATCCTCCAGACTGCTAATTCTGTCCTCCATATTATCAGCCCTACTGTTCGGGGCATCTAGATTTTTCTTAATCTCCTCCATTGCGTTCTGCATTTCTAACATTTCTGATTGGTTCTTCTTTACAGTATCAAGCTCTTTTGTGATGTAGCTCCTGAACTTGTTGAGTTGCCTATCTGTATTCTCTTTTAACTCATTGAGTTTTTTAATGATAGCTATTTTGAATTCTTTGTCATTTAGGTTACAGATTTCTGTGTCTTTGGGATTGTTTTCTGGGTACTTGTCATTTTCCTTCTGTTCTGGAGATTTAATATATTTTTTCATACTGCTTTATGGTGTGGATTTGTGCTTCTGCATATGGATAGAGTTTGGTTACTGCTTCCACTTGCTGCCACTAGGGGGGAGGGGGCAGCAGCTGTGTAATCTGTGCTGACCAGAATTGCTGTCAGCTCCTCCTGACTGAGCCTGGGCCACTCCTTGGGATGACAGTGGCCCTGTGGGGTCTCCCATAAACTGTGGGAACAATCACACAGGGGCTTTGGGTTGCTGCACCCTGCTCCCACAGACGGGCCTAGACATGCTCCCTCCTTAGGGACTGCAGCGGTGTTATGGGCTTTCACGGCAGCCAGGAGCTGGTTCACTCAGACTTGCAGCTCTGCCACTGTCTGGTCCTGCTGCATCTCACTTGCCCTCTCTGGGCTGCAGCAGAGCTATGGGCAGCTAATGCAGCTGGCAGTTAGCTCAGCCAGCCATGCCACTTCTGCTCTTAGGTCACCCAGCCTTTGTGCTTGGTGGGTGGGGCCTCTCCACTAGGGCTGAGCAGAGACTCTCCCTGCACCTGCTGTGGGACTGTGGATTTTCCCCCTAGACCATGGAGCAGTCACACTGGGGCTCCAGATTGTCCCTGCCAACTCATGTGGTCCTGTTGGATCTCACTTGTCCCCTCAGGGCCACAGCAGAGCTGTGGGTGTTTAACGCAGCTGACAGGTATCTCACCCAGCTGAGCCACTCCTGCCCCAAGGTTGCCCAGCCTTTGTGCTTGGTGGGTGGGGCCTCTCCACTAGGGCCAAGCAGAGACTCTCCACTACAGCTGCTGTGGGACCAAGGATTTTGCCACTGGACCAAGGAGCAATCACACCGGGGCTCCAGATAGTCACCGCCCACTGGTGTGGTCCCACTGGGTCTCACTTGCCCCCTCGTGGCCACAGCAGAGGTATGGGTGTTTAATGTAGGCAGTGGGTAGTTCACCCAGCCACACCACTTCTGCTGCAAAGTCACCCAGCCTTCGTGCTTGGTGGGCAGGGACTCTCCACTAGGGCCAAGCAGAGACTCTCCTTGCAGCTGCTGTGGGACCATGGATTTTCCCACTGGACCAAGGAGCAGTCATGCTGGGGCTCCAGATTGTCCCTGCCAACTCATCAGTCCTGCTGGATCTCACTTGGCCCCTCAGGGCTGCAGCAGAGCTGTGGGAGTTTAATGCAGCTGGCGAGTAGCTCACCCAGCCAAGCCACTCCTGCCCCAAGGTCACCCAGCTTTTGTGCTTGGTGGGTGGGGCCTCTCCACTAGGGCCAAGCAGTGACTCTCCCTTCAGCTTCTGTGGGACCATGGATTGTCCCACTGGTCCACAGGGCAATCACAGGGGTGTTAGAGCTGTAGTCACCTGTTTCCACAGTTGTGCCGATGTGCATGCCCACCCTTGGGGCTGCAGCAGTGCTATATGAGTGTCAGCTGGGAGAGAGTTGCTCACAGGTACTAGGCTGTCTGGGGGCCAGGGAGTTTTCACCTATCTCCATCTCCTCCCTGGGGGTAGTCCATTCATCTTCTGCTGTATAGCAGTGCGGGTCTCTCGAGCATCCTGAGGCACTGTGTGAGTTAATGTGATCGTTTTGAATACAAATTTTTGTTCTGGAAAATACAGTTATTTTCATTAAAATATTATTTATATTATATAAAATGAGCTTATTATTTTAATTTCAATATTAATAAATTAATAAATATTTTAACAAATTTTTCTATTATGGTTAACATGAAGAGATATAACTTACATCAACAAAACCTCTTTGGGGTCCTCAACAAATTTTCTTGTTGCTGCTGATTTACCTCCTTGTATTCTGCTTTTTTGTATTGAGGTGATGTTCACGTGACATAAAATTAATCATTTAAAATCATATAATTCATTGGCATTTAGTACATTTACAATGTTGTCCAACCATTACCTCCATCTAGTTTCAGAACATTTTCTTTACCTCAAAAGGAAACTCCATACCCGTTAAGCATTCACTCCCCTTTCTGTCCTTCCCCCAGCCCCTGGCAACCATTAATATGATTTCTGTCTCTCTGGATTTACCCTCAGTAAGTTTTAAGAGTACGAAAGTGTCTGAGACCAAATAGTTTGAGAACCACTGGCTTAGTGGTTCAAACTCCAGCTCTGCTTTTATTAGCTGTGATGCCTTGGTCAAATTGCCTAACTTCTAGGAGTCTAATTTCCCTGACCCCTAAAATGGAGATAATTATTGTAGCATTTTCATGAGGCTATTGTGAGAATTAAACGGAACAATGCATGTAAAGTTCCTGGAGCATAGAAAATACTCAATAAATGGGAGTTCTTATCAACCCTTGGCAGGAAACACTGATTCCATTTCCATACACTCTGTCTCTAGATGTGACTGGAAATGTCTCGAGAACAAGAGCCAGGTCTTATTCACCTCATTGCCACTTGTTTACCAGCCGCGAGACTTTGGTGAGTAACTCTACCTTTCTGAGCCTTGCTTTCTTCATCCATAAAAAGGAGCTAATTATAATACCCATTCTACAGAGTAGTTATGAGAATCAATGTAGGAGTGAATGCTTATAACATTCTCAGCACATAGGAGGCACTCAATGGCAGGTAGTCATTTGGGGGTTTGCAATGATGACAATGACATTGGCAAAAATGCTGACACCACCTCTTGGCTTTTACACCCTGGGTGCAGCTCAGGAGCCATCACTGCAGCCTGGCCCTTCCTCTAGGCTGTGTGAGTGATGGGCCCATAATCCTTTCTTCCCAGGAGATGGCAAGATCATGTCAGCACAGTCTCCCCTGTGCTTTAAGGGGTCTTTGTCTTTGCTTGGCTGCTCTCTGTACACAGGCTGTTTGGTCTTTGGAAGAGAAAATACGCTTATACTAAGTGTTCCTGCTAGAGCTATGTGTCAGGTCCAGCCCCAGAGAACACTCCAGTCCCCTAGTTCTGCGCTCAGCTGGATTTAAGGGCACTTTAATAACTGGCTGGTGGAAGTTCCCAAGATACCCTGGAAAGGCCCTAGGGAGTCAAACTTGAGAGGAGCTCTTATACCTGCCTGGTAGCTCCCCATGGCCACCCCCTACACAACTGCTTTGCAAAGGAAAGAAATGTGCTCTGATACTGGAGTCCATTCTGATAATGTGGGGCTCCCTGGGGGTAAATCTGTCTCCCCTGCCATCAGCATGTGGATCCAGGCCTGGCAGGCCTTCGCTGCCACGTTTAACACTCCCCTGACACGGCTGTGAAATCTGAATTCTTGTCAAAGTCATTTTGAGGGTGGTGAGCTGAGTAAGGCTGGCCCTCTCAGCCATGTATCCAAAGGACAGGTAGGGTGGTGGAGTGGAGAGAAGAAGAGACTTGGATCAACCCTGCTGAGGAATGGAGACATACCTCCATGAGCCTCAGTTTTGCCACTTGAGGAATGAGAAGGTTGGACTAGTTCTGGGTTCTTGGATTTTAGTCAGCATTAGTCAGGGAGCAATGGCCACTGAATATTCACTTTCCTGGACTCTTGAGGAGAGTCTTCCTGACTCACTTTGCCCTGGAGAGGCTTCTTCTGGGCCCGAGGACCTGAATGAAACAGGCAAGGGGTAATTCTACCCTGGGTGGGTGACATAAGTCATCACATAACACAAAGAAAGCTGCTGGCCCCAAGGTTCACCCAACTGGGAAGGAAGTATCTTCCTGCTCTGTGCACAGAAAGAATATCCATGGAGGCAGTGAGCCAAAGGTGGATTGGTATATCTGGTGATGGAGGAGGGCAGCAGGTGACGGTGGGGTGGGAAACTAGGAATACACCTCAGTCAGGGCCTGGGGTAGTTTATTGCATGGCCTTCGGGACCTCTAGAAAGTTAGCTTGGGGATAATATGGACTGGGTACCCACCATACTTCATGCTTCATGTGCAGTGTGCTCTGATTGTCTGTGGTTTTCAGCAGACAATGAGACCTCTGGGTTTGCAAATTCAGGAGTGAAAGGGTCAGGTCTTTATGGTGAGTTCTGACATGGTTTTAACTGTCCTCTGCTCCACAGTATACTTCCAGGACACTCTCTTTGCTCCCATCTCTAGCCCAAGCAGCCCCTCCATACTCTCCTTAATAAAAGAGAAATTAGTAGGCGTTTAAACAAGAGTGACAGCCCTGGGAATACAGTGCTGCAAGACCTAAGTGGTGATGAAAACTACTGTTGAAGGCTGAATAATGGCCCCAAGCTAGAACCTGTAAATGTGACTTTCTACGGAAAGAGCATCTTTGCAGATGTGATTAAGTTAAGGATCTTGAGATGGGGAGATTAATCTAGATTATCTGGATGAGGCGAAATGCAATCCCATGTATCCTTTAAAGGGGGAGGCAGAAAAAGTCCTGACATAGACACACAGAGGAGAAGGCAATGTGACCCTGGAGGTGGAGATTGGAGTGATGTGGCCACAAGACAAGAAATGCTAGAAGCCTTAAAAGCTGGGAGAGGTAAAGAACAGATTCTCCCTTGGAGCCTCTGGAGGGAGTGCAGCCCTGCTGATACATTGATTTTGGCCAAGTGATGTGAATTTTTGACTTCTGGCATTGAGAACTGTGATAGAACAAATTTCTGTTGTTTTAAACCACCCAGTTTGTCATAATTTGTTACAGCAACCACAGGAAATACAACTATAAAGCTCTATTAAGGAGCATTAAGGAAGACCTGGATAAATGGAGATACATGCCTTGTTCTTAGATATGAAGACTCGATACTGAAAATATATCCATTTTCTGTAAATTGATCCATACATCCAATAAAATCTCAATACAAATTCTAAGAGGATTTTTGGAACTGGATAAAACTATTTAAAAGATCATCTAGAAGAATAAGCACATGGCGAGAATATTCAGAGAGAAGAGCCATAAGGAAAAACTCTCCCTACCAGATAGAGAAGCAGAAAGTTCTTCACAGGAAAAAACAGATCAATTGATTAGAGCAATAAGTCCAAAAATATACCCAAGTATATATGCAGGTTTAGTGTATGATAAAGGTGATATTTCAAGTCAGTGTTGAAAGGATGGATTGTTCCATAAGTGGTGATGGCTATTTAGAAATGACTATTTATTTAGAAAACTATAGGATGAGATCACTACTTACACTAAAATAAATTACAGCTGTGTCAAAGATTTAAATATTAAATATAAAACCATAGAAGTACAAGAAGAACACATGGAGTGTTTCTCATATAAGTTACAATGTTGGGTTTGGGAAGGTTTTTCCGAACGTGATATGAAACCTTGAAGTCCCGGAGAAAAAGGTTATCAATTTGGCTGCATGTAAATAAAAACCTTATAGGTGGAAAAATGCCATAAACAAGATTATATATATAATATCTCACTGTGAGAAAAAATGTTCATAACAGATATGACACAGTCTTTACCGCCCTGTCTACAATGAGCTCTTACAAATCCGTAAGGAAAAGAGCGAATATCCCATCACCTGGGATCTGATTTCAAGCAGTAAAATCCAGTTCCTTCTTACTACTCCATAAGGAGCAGAACATCTGGTTGTCTCAGTATGCTTCTAGATCCAGAGTGCAGCTGGCCTGTGGCTTCATTCTTGCTTAGCAGGTGTGTTTATGTTCCACTTTTGGTCCACTGAGATATTCATTTTTTAGTGTTGCTATGCCTTTTAAATGATCTCTTTACAGTGTATTCTTGCATGTTTTGATGGGGGTATCTCAAAGTGTAAACTTAAAAGCCATCTTAACTAGTGGTCCACACTGGTTTAGCTCTCAGGAGTCCTTCACTGTGTTGTTCAGACTCTGCACTGATTTACAAAAACGCAGCCTGTATTAGTTTCTCGGGGCTGGATGCCACAAGCTGGGTGGCTTAAAACAGAAATTTATTCTCTCATATTTCCGGAGGCTATAAGTCTGAAACTGAGGTGTTGGCAGGGCAGTGTTCTTTTTGAAGGCTCTAGAAGAGGATCTTTCCTTGTCTCCTCCTAGCTTCTGGTGGTTGCTGGCAATCCTTGATGTTCCAAGCTCTGACTCCATCTCGTGTGGCTTTCTCCCTGTATCTGTGTCTCTGTTTTCTCTTCTTAGAAGGACATCAGTTATTGGAATAGGGCCCACCCTAATCCAGTATGAATTCATTTTAACCTAACTAATTACATTTGTAAAGACCCTATTTGCAAATAAGTTCACATTTACAGGTTTAGGGCAGGTGTGAATTTTGGGGGGACATTTTTCAACTCAGTATACTAGGCTATGGGCTTTGTGGCAAGACCTGTTCCTGACTGAGGCAAGGAGATAACTGGCTCACCTCCAGATTCCCAGCTCTAGCTGAGGCCATTTGGCTCCCCCATTAGGTGCTGTATTCAAAGGTCAGACTGGATTAAGGAATATGAAGCCATCTTTCAACCTTGCTTCAGTCAGAACGTTGGAGTTCATTATCCTTCTAACAGTGGATCGCTAACATAATTCCAGGTACAAAGGAGGGCAAATGATTTCTGCCATCCCTAATACTTGTACCATAATGCTCCTGAGCCTTGAGCAAAGTACTCAGGTCCAGAAAGACAAGCTCAGTTCTTTCAAGAGGTAGCCTGGGAATTCACAGTTGGCAAAGGAAGTCCAGCAGTACCTTGTTTATCTAGCATCACCGGACTCTTTGTTCCTACGATAAATGATCTCAAGTGGCTGAACCTCTTGCATTTGAACCTGCTTTGTGCAGTACTGCTGTCTCCTCCCTCTGTGTCAGTGGCCATTTCTGATGTCTGTCAGTCTCATTTCTAGTACCTCTGGTCCTCTCTTTTTAATGTACTGCTTCTATGTGCTACAGGCTGAGAAACTCGGCAGCAGGGCTTGTTAGACATATGGGCGTAAGAGACACAGACTGCATGCAAACCCTCTGGTGAAGAAAGAGCAGGAGACAGGACTATTTCAGCTCTTCAGAGGCCTTTTTGAAGGTGATGACTTTCTGATTCTATTAGGTCACCCAGCTAAGTGACCTTGGAATATCTGAAATGTCACTGCACTATGTACACCCTACTCTTTGAAATCTGCAGGATTCATGGACTTTAAATTTGGAACCAGGTATCATTTGTGCTGTGGGAGGCCTGGAAAGGTCAGAGTGCGGAGGCTGAGGCCAGCCCACAGCTGGGGTGCTTCCTGCTGCTCCATCTTCCTTATTCCTGTCCTACTCAGTGGTTTCCTCCCAGATGCCTGGGGCAGAGCGAGGGCTCCAGGCACTGGATCCCAGGCACCAGAGCAGGCAAGTTCTAGAGCACCCCACAGCCAGACCAAGGTTCTAGTCCCTACTCTGAACACTTACTAGCTTTATGACTTGGGAGAAATTACTTAACTTCTCTGGTTTTGATTTGAACACCTGTAAAATGAGGATGATCATAACATCTACCTTGCATGGATGCTTTCTGGGTATTAAGATCAAGTGGTAGAAGCATTTAGCATGTTGTAGGCACTCAGCGGTAGCCTAGCATTCATATTATTGCATGCTAATCTTTTTAAAAAAATTATTTTATCGTGGTGAGAACACTTATAATGAGATCTACTCTCGTAACAAATGTTGAAGTGTACATAGATTATTGTTGACTCTGGGAGCAGCGTTGTACAGCAGATCTCTAGAGCTTACTCATCTTGCTTAACTGAAACTTTGTGCCCCTTGATTAGCAACTCCCCACTTCCCCCTCCCCCAGCTCCTGGCCACCACCATTCCACTCTTCGATTCTATGAATTTGACTATTTTCGATACTTCAGATAAAGTGGAATCGTGCAGTATTTGTCTTTCCGTGACTGGCTTCTTCCACTTAGCATGGTGTCCTCAAGGTTCACCCATGTTGTAGTATATTGCAGAATTCCCTTCTTTTTAAAGACTGAACAGTATTCTGTTATACGTACATACCACATTTTCTTTATCCATTCATTTGTTGATGGACATTTAGTCTGTTTCCACCTTTTGGCTATTGTGAATAGTGCTGCAACGAACATAGAATGCTAACATCTCTTTGAGATCTTGGTTTCAATATTTTTGGATAAATGCCCAGAAGTAGGATTGCTGGATCATATGGTAGTTCTATTTTTAATTTCTTGAAAAACCTCCATACCGCTTTCCATAGCAGCTGCATCATTTTGCATTCCCACAAATAGTGTGCAAGGCTTCCAATTTCGTCACATCCTCGCCAACACTTGTCTTTAGTTTTCTTGAGAAAAGCCATTTTAACAGATGTGCGGTAATATCTCATTGTAGTTTTGATTTGCATTTCCCTGATGATTAGCGATGTTGAGCCTTTTTTCATATACCTGTTGGCCATTTGTATGTCTTCTTTGGAAAAATGTCCATTCAGGTCCTTAGCCCATTTTTTAAAAATTGAGGTTATGACAGTTTACAACACTGTGAAATTTCAGTTGCACATTATTTGTCAGTCACCATATAGGTGTGCCCCTTCACCCTTTGTGCCCACCCCTCACCCTCCTTCCCCTTGGTAACCACTAAATAGTTCTCTTTGTCCATGTGTTTGTTTATCTTCCACATATGAATGAAATCATGCAGTGCTTGTCTTTCTCTGCCTGGCTTATTTCACCTTAGCTCATTTTTTTAATTGAGTTATTAGGGGTTTTTTTGCTATTGAGTTGTAGGAGTTTCTTATATATTGTGGAGATTAACCCCATATCAGATATATAGTTTGCAAATACTTTCTCCCCTTCGGTAGTCTTTGCACTGTGTAGGTTGTTTCCCTGCTGTGTACAAGTTTTTTAGTTTGATGTAGTGCCATTCGCTTATTTTTGATTTTGTTGCCTTTGCTTTTGGTGTCATGTCCACGAAATCATTGCCAAGACCAAGGAAGCTTTTCCCCTATGTTATCTTCTAGAAGTTTTACAGCTTCAGGTTAAGTATTTAATCCATTTAGAGTTGATTTTTGTGTTTAGTGTAAGATATGCATGAGTTTCATTCTTTTTTATGTGGATATCCAATTTTCCCAACATCATTTGTTGGAGTGACTATCCTTTCCCCATTGGGCATTCTTGGCACCCATGTTGAAGATCAGTTGACTGTATATCTGTGGATTTATTTCTGGGCTCTCTACTCTATTCCACTTGTCTATGTTCCTGTCTTTATGCCAGTACCATACTGTTTGATTACCGTAGCTTTGTATTATACTTTGAAATCAGGAAATGCGATGCCTCCAGCTTTGTTCTTTCTCAGGATTGGTTCAGCTATGTGGGCTTTTTGTGTTCCATGTGAATTGTATAATTGTTTTTGCCATTTCTGTAAAAAATGCCATTAGGATTTTGATAGGGATGGCATTCAATCTGTAGATTGCTTTGGGTAGTATGGACATGATAACAATATAAGTTTTCTAATACATGAACAGGGGATGTCTTTCTATCTGTGTCTTCTTTAATTTCTTTCAATGTTTTGTAATTTTAAGTACACAAGTCTTACACTTCCTTAGTTAAGCTTATTCCTAAATATTTTATTCTTTTTGGTGCTATTATAAATGGCACAGTTTTTCTAATTGTTTTTCAGATAGTCTGTTGTTAGTGTATAGAAATGCAACTAATTTTTGTATGTTGATTTTGTATCCAGTAACTTTACTGAATTTATTTATTAGTTTTTTATGGAGTCCTTAGGGTTTTCTATATATAAGATTATGTCATCTGCAAACAGGGACACTCTTGCTTCTTCCTTTTCTATTTGGATGCCTTTTATTTCTTTTTGTTGCCTAATTACTCTGGCTAGGACTTCCAGAACTATGTTGAATAGAAGTGGAGAGAGTGGGCATTCTTGTGTTGTTCCTGATCTTAGAGGAAAAGCTTTCAGTTTTCCACCACTGAGTTTAATGTTTTAGCTGTGGGATTTTCATATATAGTCTTTATTATGTTAAAATGCTTTTCTTCTATTCCAAGTTTATTGAGAGTTTTATCATGAAAGGGTGTTGAATTTTTTCACAAGCTTTTTCTGCATCTATTGAGATGATCATCTGATTTTTATCCTTTATTCTGTTAAAGTAGTATATTACATTAATTGATTTGCATAGTTGCACCATCCTTACATCTCAGGAATAAATCTCACTTGGTCATGGTGTATGATCCCTTTAATGTGCTGTTGGATTCAGCTTGCTAGTATTTTGTTGATGATTTTTGTATCTATATTCATCAGGTATATTAATTGGCCTGTAGTTTTCTTTTCTTATGATGTCTTTGTCTGGCTTTGGTGTCAGGATAATATCGCCCTCATAAATGAGTTTGGAATGTTCCCTCCTCTTCAATTTATTGGAAGAGTTTGAGAAGGAGTGGCATTAATTCTTCTTTAAATGGGAGAATTTACCACTGAAGCCATCTGCTCCTGAGTTTTTGTTTGTTGGGGGTTTTAAATCACTGATTCAATCTCCATACTAGTTACAAGTTTGTTCAGACTTTGTTTCTTCATGATTTAGTCTTGATAGGTTGTATTTTTCTAAGAATTTATTTATTTGTTCTAGGTTATCCAGTTTGTTGGCATTTAATTGTTCATAGTAGTCTCTTATGATCCTTTTTAGTTCTGTGACATCAGTTGTAACATCTCTTCTTCCATTTCTGATTGTATTTATTTGTCTTCTCTCTTGCTTTCTTAGTTGGTCTAGCTAAAGGTTTGTCAATTTCATTTATCTTTAGTAACAAAACCCCAAACTTCTTGTGTTGTTGATTTTTTTTTCCATTTTCTATTTCATTTATTTCTGCTCTAATCTTTATTATTTCCTTTCTTCTGCTAACTTTAGGCTTAGGTTGTTTTTCTTTTTATAGCTCCTTGAGATGTAAAGTTAAGTTGTTTATTTGAGATCTTTCTTTCTTTCTTTTTTTTTGGTGAGGAACATTGGCCCCTAGCTGACAACTGTTGCCAATCTTCCCCTTTTTGCTTGAGGAAGATTATTTATGAGCTAACATCTGTGCCAATCTTCCTCTATTTTGTATGTGGGATGCCACCACAGCATGTCTTCATGAGTGATGTTTAGGTCTGTGCCTGGGATCCTAACCTGCAAACCCCGGGCCACCGAAGCAGAGTGTGTGAAGTTAACCACTACAACACTGGGCCAGCCGCTGAGATCTTTCTTTTTTTTTTTTTTTTTTTTTTTTATGTTATGATGGATTACAAGCTTGTGAAATTTCAGTTGTACATTTTTGTTAGTCATGTTGTGGGTACACCACTTCCCCCTCCGTACCCTCCCCCCACCCGAGATCTTTCTTTTTTAACATAGGAGTTTATTGCTATGAACTTCCTTCTTAGTAGTGCTTTTATTGCACCCCATAAGTTTTGGTATATTGTGTTTTTGTTTTCATTTGTCTTGAGGAAATTTCCAATTTCTATCTGATTTCTTCTTTGACCCAATGCTTATTCAAGAGTGTACTGTTTACTTTCCACATATTTGTGAATTTTCGAGTTTTCTTTCTGCTATTGATTTCTAGTTTATCTCCATTGTGGTCAGAAGAGATATGTGATATGATTTCAATCTTCTTAAATTTGTTAAGACTTGTTTTGTGACCTAGCATGTGATCTATCCTTGAGAAAGATGCATGTGTGCTTAAGAAGAATGTTTATTCTGTTGCTGTTGGGTGGAACGTGTTATATACATTAGGTCCATTTGGTCTATAGTATTGCTTGAGGTCTCTGTTTCCTTATTTATCTTCTGTCTGAATGTCTATCTTCTTTCTATCTATTATTGAAAGTGGGGTACCAATGTCTCTTACTATTATTGTATTGTTCTCTATTTCTCCCTTCAGTTATGTCAATGTTTGCTTTCCATATTTAGGTGTTCTGATGTGGGTACATACATATTTATAATTGTTATACGTTTTTGGCAGATTGACCCTTTTATCATCATATAATGTCCTTCTTTGTCTCTTATGACAGTTTTAACTTGAAGTCTGTTTTGTCTGATATAAGTATAGACACTCCTGCTCCCTTTGGTTACCATTTGCATGGAATATCTTCTTCCATCCTTTCACTTTCAGCCGAAGTATGTCTTTAAATCTAAAATGAGTGTCTTGTAGACTGCATATAGTTGGGTCTTAATTTTCTTATCCATCTTGCCACTCCATGTCTTTTGATTGTGGAGTTTAATACTTTTACATTTAATGTAATTATTGATAGCGAAGGATTCACTATCACCATTTTGTTAATTGTTTTCTGTTAGTCTTGTAGTCCTATTGACTGTCTTTTCCTCTCTTGCTGTCTTCCTTTGTGTTTTGTTGAAGTTTTGCATTTATATGTTTTGATTCCTTTCCTTTATCTTTTGTGTAATTTCTATAGGTATTTCTTTTGTGGGGCTTACATAAAATATCTTATAGTTACACCAGTCTATTTTAAGTGATAACAAGTTAAGTTCAATCACATATGAAAACTCTACACTTTAATTTCTCCCTGCCCACACTTTAGGTTATTGTTGCCACAATTTACATCTATAGTCATGTGCTGCATAATGACATTTTGGTCAACAATGGACTGCATATACGACTGTGGTCCCATAAGATTAGTCCCAACTAGCCTAAGTGTGTAGCAGGCTATATACCATCTAGGTTTGGGTAAGTACACTCTATGATGTTTGCACAATGATGAAATTAACTAACGACACGTTTCTCAGAATGTATCATCATTGTTAAGTGATGTATGAATGTATTCATATTGTGTATCTTTAAACATATTTTAGTTATAGTTATCTTAATACTTTTGTCTTTTAACTTTTATAGTTGAAAGTGATTGATCTGCCACTAATACAATAATATATTATTCTGTGTTTGTTTATATATTTAACTTTATGAAAATGTTTCATACATTCATATGCTATTTTGTTGCTGTTTAGTACCCTTGCATTTCAACTTGAAGAACTCTCTTCAGCACTTCTTGTAAGGCAGATCTAGTGGTGAGGAACTCCCTCAAGTTTTGTTTGTTTGAGAAAATATCTCTCCTTAATCTTTGAAGGACAGCTTTGCCTGATACAGTATTCTTTGTTGGCAGTTTTTTCTTTCAACATTTTGAAGATATCGTCCCATCCCCCTTGGCCTGCAAGGTTTCTTCTGAAAACGTCTTTACAGTCTTCATGAGAGTTTTCTTATACATGACAAGTCATTTTTCTTTTGATGCTTTCAAAATTCTTTGATTTTTGACAATTTGATTATAATGTGTCTGGTGTGAATTTCCTTTGGTTCATCTTATTTGTTTTCTTTTGGGCTTTTTTGTTTTTTTACTTACTAGATCATCGGTTTATTATAAAAGGACATAACTCAGGGGCTGGCCCCGTGGCCGAGTGGTTAAGTTTGCGCGCTCCACTGCAGGTGGCCCAGTGTTTCATTGGTTCAAATCCTGGGCGCGGACATGGCACTGCTCATCAAACCACGCTGAGGCAGTGTCCCACATGCCACAACTAGAAGGACCCACAACGAAGAACATACAACTATGTACCGGGGGGCTTTGGGGAGAAAAAGGAAAAAATAAAATCTTAAAAGAAAAAAAAGGACATAACTCAGGAACAGCCAGATGGAAGAGCTGCATAGGGCAAGGTATGGGGAAAGGGCACAGAGCTTCCATGCCCTCTCGGAGAGTACCATTCTCCACAAATCTCCACAAGTTCACCATCCTGGAAGCTCCTCTTTTGGGCTTCTTTGATATAGATGTTCATTTTCTTCTCCAGATTTGGGATGTTTTCAGCCATTATTTTTTGAATGAACTTTCTGGTCTTTTCTCTCTTTCTTCTCTTTCTGAATCTCCCATAATGTATATATTGGTCTACTTTATGATTTCCCATAAGTCCCTTAAGTTTCATCATTATTTTTCAATCTTTTTTCTTATTGTTCCTCTGACTGAATTATTTTCAACGACTTTTGTTTGAGTTCACTGATTCTTCTGCTTGATGTACTCTGCTGTTGAATTCCTCTAGTGAAATTTTCAGTGTAGTTATTTTGTTCTTAAGCTCCATGATTTCTGTTTGGTACTTTTATATATTTTCTGTTTCTTTGTTGAAGTTCTCACTTTGTTCATGCATTGTTCCATTGACCTCAGTGCACATCTTTATGATAACTATTTTGAATTCTCTGCCAGGTAAATCATATAACTCCATTTCATTAGGGTCAGTTTCTGAAGATTTATCATGTTCCTTTGTTTGGAACATCTTTGCCTGGTTCTTCATTTTCTCTGTCACTCTGTGTTGGTGTCTGCACATTAGATAAAGCAAGCACCTCTACTAGTCTTCACGGACTGGCCTTGTACAGGAGAAGACTACCACCAATCAGCCTGGCCAGGGATTCTGGGGTCTTCTACCAACATTTTCCCTCCCCAGGGAGATGAAAGCAACTGCATTTTTTTTTTTACACTTGCTCTGTGCTGAGCCAGGGAGTTTGGACCTATGGCGTATACCAGTCTAAACCACCATCTCCATTCCCCCTAGATGGGTAAATTGTACTGGACCCATCAGAGCTCCATGACTGGCGAGACGGAAACAAGCCTTTTGGGGAACTCCTTTAGAAAAGTTGGGGTGCTGGATGCATGAATAAACCCCTTCTTTTCCCTGGGAGATTCTGGGAGTTAGGGTGTCTCTTCCTGATCATATGGCTCTATTCAGGGGGCAGGGACTCTGGCAAGAGGGTGTCCCAAATGTCCCTATCGGCTTCAGTGAGTCTGATTTTATGTTCACCTGGAGTGCAGCAGCCTTTCAATTAGTTTCTGGATTTCTCAGAGAAAGGAATTTGTGAATTGTTGCTGAATTGGAGTATTTGTGAGGGGAAGGAAGGTACAAGGCTTCCTACTCCATCATCTTATTGATGTTACTCTGGATGCTAGTCTTCCTCTCATCCATTTACTCAGCATCAGAAAATGCTTGTAGTTTCTTGTCTTTCTTCCCCCTTTTCAGACACAGTAGCACAAGAGACAACATGTCTTCTGTTCCTGCTGAGATATTGCTAATTAGCACTAGTCCTCAGCTCCATGGGATGTAGAATGAGTCAGTAAAACAGCTGCAGCATTGAGGACAGTAGGCAGATGTGACTATCCCTCCCTCACTTTGCCTCTGGACCCCTTTCTCCAAACTCTAAGACTCTCAAGGCTGTAGGCAGCAGGTCCAAGCTGGCAGCTCACCCTTCCGGTAGACCCCAAGCTCAGCATTTCACTAGTACTGAGAAGAGTTGGGTACAACTCTGTGTTCTCTACACTTTGAAGAACGTCTTAAAGACCTTCAAAAGAAGAAAGGAGGTCTTATTTCCTTCCCTCCATCCTATCCACATCTTGCCCCTGCCCTCTCACCACCTCAGTCAGGGTCTGAGCAAACAGATGGATAAGCAGCTACTGCTACAGAAAGGCTAAGATGAGGGTTCTGATATTGGGGCCATATTGCTGCTTAGAATCTAGCAACCATGTGCATAGCATTTTTGATGTTTTAAAAGTCATTTCCTGACTATTTTTTAACTTTTATCCCCATTTTAGAAATGAAGAAACTAAGGCAATGACTAAGAGAGAGAAGGAAGAGGATCCCTGAGTGAGTCAGCAGCTGAAGTGGGGCCAGAATCCTGGTTTCTTGCTTCTTTGAGTTCTTTCTATACCATGTAGGCCCCATCGGTTGGGAATGAAAGATCAGAAAGATGGTGACAAGCATGTCCATTACCCCTTAAGTAGCAAGCCTGAACATTCTTGGAGACCCCAGGAACTTGGGTCTTCACTCTAAGCAAAAGACTGGCCAGCAGGGGGTAATATCCTCATTCTGGTTTTGTCACTCAACCTCTAGACTCTTGGATAGTATACTTCTTGGGCCCAGCTCACTGGCCATGTGTGGAGAGTGGGCATGGAGAGCAGAGCAACCAGGGGGTCAGGAGAAGAGCTGGGGTGAGAAGCCATACCCTCTCCTTCTCTGGGTTACTCATAGCGCACTTATACATTCTGCCCTTCTGTGGTTGCCTTTCTGAGCTTCACTTCCCCCATCTGTAAAGCAGATATAATATCCTCATCAACTGTCCTCTAGAGGCTGTTAGAAGGCTCAAAGGTGATCAGGGATAAGTGAGTGACTTGTAATCTATGAAGTAGTATCTGATTCTGACTTTGCCACTCAATTTCATTCATGGAGCAGCCACTGGGAGACAGGTGTCAAGTTAGGCATTGTATGTGAATCATCCCCAACTAGGCCTCAGAGGACAAGTGACTTATCCAATGACACCCAGCTGTTCAGTGGCAGAAATGAGATGAGAGCCATTTCTGATCAGTCCCAGAGGCCTGAGACTGAGCTGGAGGTCATATTGCTATGTGCATAGGGTTATTAAATTTAACAAATAAAACAAGGACCCCAGTTAAATTTGAATTCCAGATAAATAATGAACAATTTTTTACTATAAGTATATATATTACAATATTTGGAACACAGTTATGCCAAAAAATTATTTGTTGTTTATCTAAAATTCAAATTTAACCAGGCATCCTCTATTTTATTTGGCAAACATATTTGTACATGGAGTTGGCATTGCAGGGGCAGCAGGTGGGCAGGCTGTTTGTTTGTATATTCATTTGGTAGCGAGGGAGTCAGCAAGCCATATGCCAAGGAGAGAAATGATCTTCCCACCAAAGCAAATCACCACTGCTGTTCTCAGCCTGAGGGCCACCGAGAATGTATACAAACTTGATACCTTTCCCTGATGAAAAATCCTCCCCTAGACTTAGGGCCTCTCTCTTTCCCTCCCTGAGTCTTCCCAAGACCTTGTTTTTCTCCATTCATCTGGAATCCTTTGTGGTATTTTAAAAATATTTTATCAGGGATAAAAAGGATATTTTAAAAATAGATAGAGGTCTAAATTTCAAGTTCATCTAGAGATGAGGACTAGGAAGTTTTTAAAGGAGTGTAGCCTTCTGCTTCTGGTCAAGATGAAGTAACAGGAATTGAATTTACCTTTCTTCTTAAAATAATCAACAGATAATATATAAAAAGTCAATATTTTGCAAGATGCTGGACTTCAGGTAGTGAAAGATAGAGACGAGAAACAAATGAGGTGAGTGCTACAATTGCTCCAGTTTATTGCCTAGAGAGAGATTTCAAGGAGGGAAAGTCCAGGCAAGAGCTTGGTGTTTTCTCTGTGCTGAGGAAGCAGAGCTGGGAATACAGGAAGGCCAAGGAGGCTAAATTTCACAGGACAGAGTACTGGAGAGCTGAAAAGAGACACTGCTCCAGAGATCTCCTGAAGGTGTCCTTTGAGTATTTGGTAGAGTATTGATCAGGGCATACATGTGAAGGGATTACCTGATGCCTAGGAAAGAATCATTTAAAACAATTAGAAGAGATAATGTCTGACACTTACACAACTCTAGGGATTATTCCTGCTCCTATATGCCACTCAGATTCACTGGGCATTGGGTAGAGTACACAAGTGGTTAGAGTGATAACTGCTTCAGTCCTGCCTAACAAACCATAAAAGCAAATCCAAAAGATTCAAACTATTTCTTAACAGTGTAACAAAATTCAAGAATATTTATAAGAATACAAAAATATCCAGCACCTAATAAGGTAGAATTCACAATATTTGGTATCCAGTAGAAAATTACCACGTATGCAGAAAAACAGAAAAATATGACCCATATTGAGGAGATAAGTCAATCAGTTGAAACCAATCCAGAACTGAAGCAGATGTTAGAATTAGTAGGCTAGAACATTAAAACAGTTTATTATAACTGTATCCCATATGTTCAAAAAGTTAAGTAGAGGCATGTGAGATATAAAAAAGGCCCAAATTGAACTTCTAGAGATGAAGACTACAATGTCTTAGATGAAAAATAAACAAGATGGGAATAGTGGAAGATTAGACATTGTAGGAAAAAAGATTAATGAACTTGGAGACATCGTAATAGAAACCATCCAAATGAAACACAGGGAGAAAAGAAGATACAAAAAAGAACAGAATATTACTGAGCTGTGGGACAACTTCAAAGGCTTAATATACATGTAATTGAAGTCCCTATAGGACAGTAAGGGTCAGAAAATATATTTGAAGAAATAATGGCTAAAAAATTTCCAGCTACGGTGAATACTATAAACCTACAGATTCAAGAATTTCAATGAACATCAAGCACAAGACATGTGAAGAAACTATATCAAGGCATATTATAATCAAATTGCTCAAAATTAGTGAAAAAGATAAACATCTTAAAAGTAACCAGAGGAAAACGATATGTTATGTACAGAGGAACAAAGATAAGGATTATAGCAGATTTCTTGTCAGAAACAATATAAATAAGAAGAGGGTGGATCAATATATTTAAAGAAGAGGGTAAAAACCAAAAACTTGTTGACCTCATATTTTATACTCAGTGAAATTATCTTTCAAAAATGAAGGTGAAATAAAGATTTTTTTCAGACACATAAAAGCTAAAAGAATTCATCAGCAGCAGACCTGCACTACAAGAAATGTTAAAAGAAGTCCTTCTGACAGAAGAAAATGATATGAGATGGAAACACGGATCTATACAAAGGAATGGAGAACACTGGAAATGGTAACTACATGGGTAAATACATAAGATTTTTCTTATTATTTAGATTTCTTTAAAAGATAATTGACTATGTAAACAAAAGTAATAATAATTAAATGTGGGGTCTGTAACATAAGTAAAAATAAATTATATGATAATAGTACAAAAGACTAGAGGGGAGAAATGAAGGCATACTGTTGTGACATTCTTATAATACATGAAGTGATACAGTAATATTACTAAGTAACATTATTATTACTGAGAAATATCATTAAGTAATATTACTTAAAGGCAGAGTGTGATAAGTTTATGATGTACACTGTAAATTCTAAATAAACCACCAAAATAATGAAAAAAAGAGTGATAGCTAAAATAACAAAGGAGATAAAATGAAATCTAGGAAATATTCCACTTATCCCAAAGAAAGTTAAACAAAAAAGAGGAAAGGGTGAACACAGAATATATGTGACAAATAAAAAGTAAATGGCAAGATAATAGACTTAAACCCAACAATATCAATAATCACATTAAATATAAATGGTCTAAACACCACGATAAAAAGGGAGAGATTGTCAAGTTGGATTAAAAAACAAAGCCTGACTTATACGCCCTACAAGAAATACATTTCAAATATAAAGACACAAACATATCCAAAGCAAAAACATGAAAAATACTATGCCAACACTAATCAAAAGAAATCTGCAGTGGCTATATTAATATCAGACAAAGTAAATTTCAGAAGAAAGTAAGTTTCAGAATGAAGAATGTTACCAGGGATAAAGAAGGTCATTCCATAATGATAAAAGGATCGATTCACCAAGAATATGTGAGTTTATGAACCTAAAATGAGGCAAAAGCTGACATAACCAAGGATTAATAGACATAATTAAAGTTAGTGATTTCAGTACCCTCCTCTCACTAATTGATAGAGTACGTATACAGAAGATCATTAAAGATATAGAAGATCTGAACAACACTAGAAACAAACTTGATCTATTTGACATTTATAGAATAGTCCACCCAACCACAGCAGAATACACATTCTTTTAAATGTAGATGGAACATTTACTAAGATAGACAATATTTTGGGCCATAAAACAAGTTTCAATAAAATTAAAAGGATTAAAGCCATACAAAGTATGTTTTCTGACCACAATGGAATTAAATTAGAAATCTCTAACAGAAAAATCTCTGGAAAATTTCCAATTATTTGGAAATTAAATAACACAGTTCTAAATAATCCACACATAAAGGGGGAAATAGAGAATATTAGAAAATACTTTGAAGTGAATGAAAATTAAAAGACACCATATAAAAATTTAGTGGATGTTCCTAAAGTAGTACCTATAGGAAAATGTATAGCACTAAGAGTCTATACTAGAAAAGAAAAAAGTCTCAAATCAATGACCTCAGTTTCTACTTTAAGAAATGAGAAAGAGAAAGCAAATTAAACCCAAAGTAAGTGGAATAAGGAAATAATAAAGATCAGAGCAGAAATCAATGAAATAGAAAACAAGAACAATAGAAAAAAAAAATCATTGCAACCAAAACTGGTTCTTTGAGAAACTCAGTATAATTGATAAACCTCTAGCCATGTTGACCAGGAGGAAAAAAGAGATAAGCCACAAATTACTAATACTAGGACTTGAGAATTGACATTACTACAGATTCTACATATATTAAAAGGATAAGACAATATTATAAACAACTTTATGACAATATATTTAGTGATTTAGCTGAAATGAACCCATTCCTTGAAAGACACAAACTACCAAAGTTGACTCCTGAAGAAATAGATAACCTGAATAGTTCTGTATCTATTAAAGAAATTGAATTTATAGTTAAAAACTTTCCCATACAGAAAACTCCAGGACCAGATGGCTTCACTGTGAATTCCACCAAACATTTAAGGACGAAATAAAAGTAACTCCGTAAAAACATCTCCCAGAAAGTGGAAGAGGAGGGAATACCTTCCAACTCCTTCTATGAGACCAGCATTATCCTGATACCAAAATGAGAGAATAGCACTATTAGAAAAGTATACTACAGAACAATATCCCTCATGAATGTAAATGGAAAGATTCTGAGCTAAATTTTAACAAATCAAACCTAACAGTACAAAAAATGGATAACAAATTGTGATCAAGTAGGATTTATCTCAGGAATCCAATGTTGGTGTAATGTTTGAAAATCAATCAATTTAATTTGCTATATTAACAAATTAAAAGAGGAAAATACTATTATCATTGTAATGGATATCAAAAATGCATTTGACAAAATCCAACACCTATTGATAATGATTTTCAACAAACTTTGAATAAAATGGAACTTCCTCAACCTGATGAAGGGTAGCTACAAAAGGCCTACAGCTAACATAAAACTTAATGGTAAGAAAAAGAAAGCCTTATCTCTAAAATTGGGAACACTGCAAGAATGCCCACTCTTGCCACTTCTATCCAACATTGTACTGGAGGTTCTAGCTAGGGCAATCAAGAAAGAAAGAAAAAAAAGAAGGAAAGGACAGAAGGAAGGGAGGGAGGGAGTGAGGAAAGGAGGAAGGGAAAGAGAGAAGGAGAGAAAAGAAAGAAAGCAAGAAAAAGAGAGAAAGAAAAAGAAAGAGAAGGAGAGAAAGAAAAAGGAAGGACGGAAGGAAGGAAGGAAGAAAGAAAAGGCAATCAAGACTGGAAAGGAAGAAGTAAAACTGGCTTTATTCACAACCAATATGAGTGCATATGCACAACCAGTATAACTGTCTATGTAGAAAATCTGAAGAAATCTACCAAAAAAGCCTGTAAGTGAGTTTAGCAAGGTAATGCGATACATCAATGTATAAAAATCAGTTTTCTTCCTATTTACCACTGATGAACAAACATTGAAATTAAAAATTCTTTAAAAAATAGCATCAAAAATATGAAATACTTAGGGATGAACTTGTGAAAGGTGTGAGAGACCTCTACAGAAAAACTATGAAAGACTGCAAAGAGAAAATAAAAAGACCCAAGTAAACAGAGAGTTACACCATCTTGATGGGAAAGAAGATTTAATACTGCTAAAATGTCAATTCTCCCCAAACTGATCTAAGGATTCCATACAATATCAATCAAAATTCTAAGATGTATTTGCATAGAAATTAATAGATTCTAAAATTCATATGGAAATGCAAAGAACCTAGCATAGCTAAAACAACTTGGAAAAAAGAAGAGCAAAGTTGGAGAACTTACACTATTTGACTTCAAGCCTTATTATAAAGTTATAGTAATCTAGACAGAGTGGTGCTGGTTTTAGGTAGACAAATAGATGAATGGAACAGTCAGTAGAGAGTTTAGAAATAGACATGCACATATATGGAAAACTGATTTTCGACAGTTATATCTTTGTCGAATTCAGTGGAGAAATGATAGTTTTTTCAATAAATTACACTGGAACCATTAGATATCTATGTACAAAAAAAATGAATTTTGATCCATACTATGTGATATATACAAAAGTTAACTCAAAATGTATCATAAACCTAAATGTAAAATCTAAAACTATAAAACTTCTAGAAGAAAACATTGAAGAAGAATTTTTACAACCTTGGTTAGATGGAAATTTCTTAGATACCAAAAACACAGTCTATAAAGGAAAAAAGTTGATAAATTGGACCTCATCAAAATTCAAAACGTCTTCATTTCAAAAGATGCTGTTAAGAGAATGAAAAGACAAGATCATGAGAAGATATTTTCAAATCAAGAGACTTGCAACTAGAATACACAAAGAACTCAACCCACCAATAAAAAGACAACACAAATTCCAAAAGGGCAAAAGATTTGAATAGACATTTCTCCAAAGAGAATATACAAACGGCCAATGAGTGCATGAAAACATGTTCAACATCATTAGCCATCAGGGAAATGCAAATCAAAACCCCACTAAGATACCACTTTGTACCCATTACAATGGCCACGATCAAAATGATGGACAATAACAAGCATTGGCAAGGTTGTGGAAAAATTGGAATCCTCATGCATTGCTGGTGGGAATATAAAGTGGTGCAGCCACTTTGGAAAACAGTCTGACAGTTCCTTAAAAGGTTAATCATTACCACATGACCTAGCAATTCCACTTCTAGGTATATACCCAAGAGAAATGAAAACATATGTTCACACAAAACTTGTACATGAATGTTCACAGCAGCATTATTTATAATGGCCAAAAGATAGAAACAACCCAAACGTTCATCAACCGATAAATGGATAAACAGAATGTGGTCTATCCATACAATGCAATACTGTTCAGCCATAAAAAAGAATGAAGTACTAGTACATACTGCAACATGGATGAACTCTGAAAAAACAAAGTGAAAGAAGCCAGTCACAAAAGGCCACATGTTATATGATTCCACTTACATAAAACATCCAGAATAGACATATCTGTAGAGACAAAAAGTAGATTAGTGGTTGCCAGGGGCTAGGGGTATGGGGAATAGGAAGTGACTGCTTAATGGATACAGGGTTTTCTTTTAGAGTGATGAAAATATTGTGGAATTAGATAGCGCTCATGGTTGCACAACTTGGTGAATGTACTAAAGTCACTGAACTGTGTACTTTTAAAGTGTGAATTTTATGGTTTGTGAATTATATCTCATTAAAGCTGTTATTAAAAAAGAAATCTGAGTTATTTCTATTTTTGTTTATCCCTTTGTATCATTTTTTTCTATTACATAGAATCTTTGGACAGTGGGAGTGGGAGGGAAGGGGGAGAGCACAATCCAGGTCTCACTGTGTGGAGTGACCTTGTGGAGTTGAAATGCAGTGTTTTATTACTTTTTAATCTCTGAAAGAGAGCTTTTATTCGAACAAGGAGCCACAAACAGACCTCATTGGAACGGGTTCAGAAAAGTACTGCTGAACTGTCTGAGCACTGTGGGAGATGCAAACGCACTGGCAACACATGGGTTCAGCTCCCGCTACACTCACTAGGTTGGACAGTGTGAACTATCTTTTCAGGTGAAAGCAGCTTTGGCCCTTGGCTGGGGAAGGGACAAGAGCTATACAACGGGGTTTAGAGCCATCTTCTCCCTGCTTTTGCTCAGCTTGTCCATCATCCAATGAAAACACCCAAGTCTATCAGCAAACTCGAGAGGTTGTTCAGGACAGGAGTGGCCCACTTGTAGAGAGTGAGAGCTGGACTTGGGTTAGAGTCCTAGCTCTGCCACTTTCTAGCTGAGTGACCTTGGAAATTCACACAGCCTCTCCAAGCCTCAGTTTTCTCCTCTGCAAAATAGGAATAGTAACATTTGCAAGGCTGTCTATGGATTGCCCCAGAAGATGTATGTGAAAGTGCTTGACAATGTTTCTTGGTTGCATTTGTATCTGAGACTCCTGTAGAGTTATTGCTATAACATCCCAAAATAGCAAGTTTAAATGTGTATAAATCATTCATGTCCCTCCACATAACACTCATGCAAGAACAGGATGTAAATACTGCGGTGTGCTCTATTTACAACAGTAAGAACATATGGAGCATGCACTGGGTAATAGGCTCTTCTCACACATTTTCTCATTTGATCCCTACAACAACCCCATGAGGCAGGCCCTGTTGGTTTCCCCTTTTACAGATAAAGAAATTGAGGCTCAAAGAGGTTAGATGATTTAATCTAGCATTCTACAAAGTAATGGCAAGAATAGAAATCAGCAAATGTTTGAACAGGAGGCAGAAGAGGGCAGTGGTTAAGGGCGTGGCATGTCTGAATCTCAGCCCCATCACTCACTAGCTATGTGACCTTGGGCAAATCACTCGTCTCAGAGTCAGTTGTTTCATCTGTAAAAGGGGATAATAATAGAACTCACCTTGGTGGGTGTTATAAGGATGAAATGAGTCAACATAAGACACAGAGAACAGTGTCTGGCACAGAGTGTTAACTGTGATCAATAATTCACGATGAAAGAATTTAAATCATTTATGAAACATTATTCTAAAATGTTAGGTTGCTGATAATTAATATAACCTGCCTGATGAGACTTCTGTGTTTGTTCATCATTTAGCAGTTGCTTAATATTGGGATTTCTTTTGGATGTTGACATGTTTTATGACAACGCAGGCCACCAAACATGGTTTCATCTTCAGAGAACAGGCTGGTCACTCCCATCCAGGGGACACCCCGTTCATGCTACCTCTGTGGAACCTGGGGCCCAGAGAGTGCAAAGAACCTCTATAATGTGAAATATCAAATGTATGACAAAGCTCAGACTGGAAACCGAGTCTCCATTGATTTAAGCCAATTTGAAAGCCAGTGGCCAGGTCTAGAATTGGGAAGGACTTGAGGATTGTAAGACTACAGTGAGCAGCTTCTCCTGGGAATTGGTGAAGGCTATCAAGATACTTTCCTGGGAGAGGTACATAATGTTGGCCTTGGTTCTTTGGTGATCTGCTGTCAGGAAAACCTTTGCATGGTACTTCTGAGAATGTTTTCAGACAAAGACAGAGATACTAAATATCTAGCTGATACAGCAGAGAGGGGCAAAAAAATCCCTTTTCGCACATGTTCATGGATGAGCTGGGTGCTCTACCAATATTGCAATCACACAGATGGCATCGTGGCCTGCTGGGGTCCGGGTAGTGTGAATGGAGTGGTACTTGTGTCTGGATAGTAGGAGGGCTCTGTCCTATGACCCACTTCCCAAAGGGGTTGGGGGTGCTGGGAGTGGCATCCAATCTCTGGGGCTACCGCTGCTACTCAAGGGGTCTGGGCCAGGGAGGGAGGAAGCTGCTGTTTGGTTTCCCTCACCCAGGCATTCTGCTTCAACACACAAGGTGCTTGCTGGCCTGCACCCCTTCACTCTTTTCCCTCTCCAGGCTTTAGCTTGTTGGCTCTGACCTGGACCCAATGTCCTGGGCCCTGCCTCCTCCTCCTCGAGCTGGCTGGCTGGGCACTAGGGAGCCGAGGGGGAGGTTCTTGGATCCTGAGCGTGGGATGGGGATGGTCACTGTGACAGAACTGCTCTGAGCTTGCCTCCTACTCAATCTTCCTGAAGACCAGCATTTTCTTGGTGACAGGGTGAGGATTCCGCAGTGTAAGGAACACAAGTCCACGGAGGTTAGGCCTCTCCAGGCCTCTCTCCTGCAGAGTGGGCTCCCTCTAGCACTGCACCCTTGTCTGCTCTAGGAAAGGACCAGGAGAAGAAAAGGGCCCAGTCTTAGAGCCAGGGCATTTGGGTTCCAGCTCTGGTACCACCAGCTCACTGTGGACCCTGGGCGAGTCTGAGCCTGTCCCTCCCCGGGGCTCAGCTGCTCATCTGCAGAGCAAGGGGATGAATGAAAGAGCCTCAACAATCCTAGAAAGTGAGAGCAGGGAGGTGATCTTAGCGGTCATGGAACCTGCTATTGGAGGATAGTGAGGTTCAGAGAGGTTAAGGAATGAACCCAAGGTGAGTCAGGTCACAGGTGATTGAGTGGGACCTGGGTTCTGGGCTCTGTCTTGACTCCCAGCCCAGCCACGCCAGGCTGCATTTCCTCTCAGTTCCCTGCCAGCTGGAAACCCTGAGGACTCCAAGTGCACAGCCACCACCTACTCTGCTCTCTGGGAGCCCTTCCTTTGGAGTTAGTGGCCTCCAGCCGACCTGGACAGGGCCCCTGCTTAGATGGGGTCTACTCCTCAAGAACAACTCTCCTTAGATCCGTCTGGAAGTAGGCAGGCTGGGAAATTAGGGAGACTCACATGGAACTCTCCAGGCTTCATTCTGACCAGGGCTGGAGCCAATGAGGGAGTCGCAGAGGATTTTCCCACTTTTTACATTGTATGAGTACCCTCTCTTCAACAGTGGCATGCATGCTCCCTCCCCTGGCTGGCTGGCTCCTCCTCTCAGCTGGCTTGCTCTACTCCCAGCTCTCCTTCTTGCTCTCCCCTTTCTCTGGCTCCTACCCCTCTACTCTGTCTCCTCCTTACCCGCCTCCTGCCTCTCTCAGCTTCTCCTGCTCCTCTCAGCTGCCCGCTTTCCCCTGGCACTTAGTTTCGCTCTTGGCAAGCTTTCGAGGCTCTGCAGATCCCAGTGTCTCAGGCCTACTCAGACAGAGCAGAGATGCAGGGAGGCTGTGCTGGTACCAGCCAAGGCCCCAAGCGGATGGAGGTCCTGAGAAGGGACTTGTGCCTCAGCACTGAGCTGAGCTCACGGCTGCCTAAGCAGATGCCGCAACAAAGAGAGCTGTCTGGCAGGGTGGAGTCCGAGCTGCAGGGACTGGGCCACATGAGTGACCTGGGGCAGCAGGCAAGGCAGTGGCTCAGAAGCAGCCCAGATCCACAGGTAGCCCCACTCCAAAAGACCATGTCTACCTAGACTGAGCCTCCGTGCAGGGATGAGGGCTGCATCTACACGCTACAAGGATCTGTCAGGAGACACAGGCTGCATCTACATGGAGCTGGGCCCTCTAAGGAGATGTAGATGGTGTCCATGCAGGAGATTCTCCAAGGAAAAGAGGGCTGTGTCCTCAAGGGACAAGACTCTACAAAGAGATATCGGTTGCATTTACATGAAGCTCAGCTCAGCAGGCAGATGCAGACTGCATCTACAGAAAGGCCAGATCTGGCAGAAGAGGCAGACAGAACAAATGGAGGACAGTGCTCACCCTGGAGACACAGGCAGTGCCAAAACCAGGGACTCTGGCTCTTCCAGTTGACACAGACTGCCACTGCATGGATCACAGCCCTGCAGAGAACCAATGGTTGGTCCATCTGGGAGCGAGGCAGCACCCTGGGGCAGAGGTTTCGTCACCTGTGAATGCAGTTCTTCAGGACTTTCCGGGGGTCTCGGTGGCACACAGCTCTGCATGGTGGTGCAGGTTGGGTCAGCAGTGAGTGAAGCTTCGCAAGGAGATGCAGGAATGTACATGCAAGGAGGCTCAGTGGAGAGGTGGAGATGACACTCGCACAAGATGATCCTCGGCAGGCCGAGGCAGGCCGTGGCCACAAAGGAAGCGGCTCAATCCCCAGGCACACACTGTGTCTACAAGGAAGTCAAGCTACATCTGTACAGGATGGGAGTCAAGAGGATGTCGGCTGTGTGGACAGCTGCTCTGTAAGCGGACAGAAGCTGTGTCTACATAAGCCAAAGCTCTGTGTGGAGACACGGGCTGGGTCTGCACAGACTATGGCTGCCGAAGACAAGGTGGTGCGCTCCCCAGATGAGGCTGCATGTGCCCAAGACAAGACTGTGTCTGCCTGTGATGAGGTTTCGTTCATCTGGAATAAGGTTGCATCTGCAGAGAATGAGGCTATGTCTACTGAGAATGAGATTGCATCTGCAGAGAACCAGGCAGTGTCTACGCAGAACCACACAGCTTCCACAGAAAATGAGACTTCTCAGGGAACTGCAACCTGTACCAGCACAAGCCAAGCCCCTGCCTGCATAAATTCACCAGGCTATGCTGTGGAGATGCAACACAATCTACACTGTGCATGGCTCCACTGGGCACTGCCACCTGGGCACTGCACAGAAAGTCCTTCTGCACCTAATTATGGCCAGTATATGGATGAGCCAGGGCTGCTGGTATATATGCAGCCTGTATCTACATGGAGTGTGGTTTTAAGCTGGATCAGCATGGAGCAACGCTTTGCAAGTGGACTCCAGCTATTCATTGACAAACCCGGGTTCTACCTGCCAGTGTTGCCTGCCTCTACAGCCAGCACCTGGATAAGCTCAGAACCAGCCACTGCAAGGTAAAACTTAACGCGGCTCACCCTGCGTCCACTACAAGTGGAGCTCCTTAAGGAACTGCAGCCGGGTGAGGGGAGTGGAAAGAGCTGCTGCAAGGGGTCACTAGGTGCATCCACCCAACCCAAGGAGTGCAGCTCTTCAGGGAAGTACAGCCTGGGTTGGCAGGGCAGAAGGAGGTGCTGCAAGGGGTTGCTGGTTGATTTCATCTGAACCAGGGCGCCAGCTGGAGGCTCAGCCCATGTCTACGTTGAGCCCAGCTTGGTAAGAAGCTGAACGAGGGCTCATCGAGGCCTCTACCAGCGGACATAGGCTGAAGTTTAATGGAGCAGAGATCCATGTGCAGGACCAGCCTGCCTCCATGCCCACCACAGCGCTACTTAGAAACACAGCTCAGATCAGTGCGGCCAAACAAACCTCGTGTGGGGCTCCCGGCAGCACCTCACTAGAGCTGAACTCCCAGCACAAGTGCACTTACATGCAATGCAGCTGGGCCATGCTCCAGCCTCGGCACCTTCCACCCTCAGCTGTAGGCAGCTAGAAGGGCACTATCAGTGTGTGCAGTCTTATCCAGGGCTGGACGCAGTCCTCCTGGTTAGTATGAGTTTGCTGTCCTCCACTCTTCTCTACCACTGCCTGCGGGACTCTCCCCCGACAGCATTTCATCCCCTCCCTCTCTCTCTGAGCCTCATGCCTGTCCCCAAGGCCACTATGCAATTCTTCTCTGCTGGGTTCCAGAAGTCTGGTGTTCCCAGATTTGGACAGAGTCCCACACATACACCAGCGTACAGAGCTGACTCCCTTGTGCAAACCCTCCTGCAGGTCTTGCTCTGTAAAAAGTCTTCCTAATAGATCTGAAAGCCACCCGTGCCTGGTCTGTTTCTCTCTGGTTGGGAGATTCTGGATTCATAGCCATGAGGGCAGGGGCTGTGTGGGGCCACAGACCCTGGGCAGCACTTGGACAGGGGTAGGCGTGGAGCAATAGGAGTGTTCCCAGCAGAAGGCACCCTATGAAGAAAGGCCTACAGATAGGAAAGCAGGGACTATTTTGAAGAAACAGCAAGTCATGTATGTTTTCTGGAATGTTCGTTGGTTGCTGTCTCCTGGGCTCCCTTAGCACTTTGTGTAGCTCTCCATCAGCATTAGCCTCCCTGGTCTCCATTGCAATATCCTCTGCTGTCCTGCCCTCGAATGTCGAGCTCCCAACAGGGCTGCCCCTTTTCCTCTCACTCCACACTCCCCAGCAACCTCTAGAGTTCTAGTTACTCTCTAGAATGGTGCTGTCCAAAAGGCATTTCTGCGATTCTGGAAATGCTCCACATCTGCACTGTGTAATACAGTGGCCGTGAGGCACATGTGGCTACTGAGCTACCGGACATATGACTAGTGTGAGTGAGGACCTGAATTTTTTATTGTGATTAATCTTTTTTCTTTTCTATTTTAACGTTGTGGTAAAATAAATATAAAATTTGCCATTTTAGCCATTTTAGTGTACAATTCAATGACATGAATTACATTCACAGCGTTGTGCAACCATCACCACTATTTCCAAAACTTTTTCATCATCTCATACAGAAAGTCTGTACTTAGCTTTTTCAAATTAAAATTTGTTTAAATTTAAGTAGTCACATGTGACTAGTAGTCACCATTTTGAACAAGGCAAGTCTAGAAGCCAATTACCTCCAAATCGACATCTCCAGCTTATACCTCCCCTCTGCCCTGAGCCTCGGTCCTGGATACCCAACTTCCTAATGGGCACCTCCACCTGGGTGTCCTAGTGGCACCTTAAACTCTACAAACTTTCTAAAATCAAACTCATCGTCTCCACCCTTACCTCCCAGTATTGCTCCTTTTGGGTTCCCTTTCTTACAAAATGGCACCACCAGCCACCCAATGGCCTGAGTCAGAAACCTGTGAGTCATCTCAGATATCTCCTGTTTACTTTGCTTCCACAGCCAATTATTTCCAAACTCTGTAGATTCTCCTTCCTTAAAGTATGTCCTCTGGGCCCATCTTCTCCCTCCCCATTGCCATGCCTCAGGGCTGGCTCCCTCCTCCACACTGTTTGACCCTGACTCTCTTCCTCCCATCCCTTTACCACCACACCCTTGCCTGGCCCCTTCCCTGAGCTCCTGCTGCCAGAGGCTGGCCAGGCTCCCGTGCCCTACCCCTGAGCACTGGAGGCTTGCCAGAGCTGCAAGGTCTCACATTTCAGAGGCTGCTCAGCCCCCACCCCACCTCCAGTGTGGGGAGCCCAGAGGGATGCTCTCGTGAAGCTCAAGACCTCAGCAAGCTTGGGAAAATCTGAACAAGGGATAGGAGGATGCTCTGCAGGAGTCTGGGACAGCCCCCCAGGCTAGCCAAGACGCGTGGGAGCAGACTTCCTACGTGGGGACTCCCACAGATTGGGACTCAAACCCTGGCTTTGCCGCTGAACAGCTGCCTCAGTTTCTCATCTGTAAGACGGGGATGATTATCTTCCATTCTTCACTGTGCTGTGAGGATTAAATGAAGCAATGCTGGGGAAGGGGTCTGCCATGTCTAAGGTACCAAGTCAGCTTCCTTAGGGGGCAGAGGTTACTGGTCCCAGCTCACAGGAGACATAAGTGGATGGGGAGTGCTGTGGCAGCACCTTGGAGATTATTCTAAGAGGCTACAGATTTGTCAACTGAAGTTCAGAGAGGGGTAAATGCCCTCCAGGAAAAGTGGCCAAATGAGGTCACACACAACTCCATTTCCAGAAATGCCTTGCCAGCCGGGTGTTCCCAGGGGGACGTCAACTTGGCTAATGGGCAAGCCCTCCTAGCAGGGAGTTTTCTGTCTCTGGGCCTTTGTCATTCTTGATCCTGGGGAGTTTAAAGGAGAAATGTGTGCTTGCTGACTGGCCCTGCCTGCTGGGCCCTAGGCAAGCCCCATGTGGTGGCTACCGGAGGGACTGCTCCTTTCTCCCACAGCCTGGCGGTCATTAAGTCATTAAAAAAGGAGTGAAGTTTTTACTTGGAAAGGAATAAAGAAACTCCGAATTTGAGAAAGTGAGTCATCAGGACTAAATGCTAGCTGAACCTTCTGGTGGCAAAGACAGCTTTTTTTCTGTAGGTGCATTCTGCAGGCAGTCAGCACAGAGAGCATCACTTCTGCTTCCTTTAGTGAAAATTCAGCTATTCCCCAGACCAGCTCCCCAGGGGAACCGCCCTCCTCTTCTGCGATCTCTGAACAGCACACACAATAGACCCCCAGAGGGTGGTACCAGGCTCTCCTTACTGGAGAAGGGGAAGTGAGCGAGGCTGCAAGGACCTCTGTTTTGAAGACCTGCCCTGGGCTAAAGTGAGCAGTGTCAGAAGCCTCCCCTTTGGCCCAGGCTCTTGTTTTGCTCTTAGCGCTTGAGACCACGGGCTGGGACTGTCCCCAAGAGAAGGCCTGGTGCCCGGCAACGTATTTCTGAAACTGGAGTTGTATGTGGCCTCACTTGGCCACTTCCTTGGGGTGTGTGCAGCCAGGGGGCAGGGGACAGATAACTAATGAGCAAGCCCTAAATATGGACTCCCAGATCGGCCTGGTTGTAGGGCCTTAGACAATACTTGTCTTCCTTTATTCTACACCTGGGGAAACTAAGGCTTTGAGAACAGAAACAACTTGCTGAGTGACACTACACACTACAGCACCCATTGCCTTTCCCATACTGAACAGGAGTCCCTCCCTGAGGGCTGAAGAGGGCTGTTGTCCAAGCCAGTATCTAACTCCCACATGGGAATCCAGTCTCAACATAGCTCCACACACGCTGTGCAGCTTTAGCGTCTTTATCCTACGGATGCAGTGATCCTGGGCCCTGGCTGGGGATGGGGACACACACACACACACACACACACACACACACACACACACTTTTAAGCAGAATTCCTAACCATGCACAGAACTCTGAATCTTTCCAACCACCTGCCCATTCCTCCTGTGGGGGTTATGAGGCCCAACGGTTCCCCTATGAGTTTCCACAAAAATCTTCACTGACATAAAAATAGACTGCTCAGGCATTTGGATGCACAGTTCTCACTCTCCTTCTAAACCGAGGAAATCATTCTATTATAGTGTAGCTACAAGGTCGTGAAAAGAGAACGCAGGGAAGGAGGCGGAGCAGGGGACAAGAAGCCCGGCTCCTTCATCAACAGTGACTCCAAGACCTGGTACTTGGGGCCTCTGGCAACTGGGCTGTTACTTACCTGAGCAGTCAAAAGAAATTCCCAGGTAAGGGCATGCCCTTTGGAAATATGGCTGCAGTCATGCACCATCAAAGGTTTGGAAATCATCAAACCCAACCGTCTCCCACTCTACTGAAGCTGAGAGAATCAGGTCACTTCAACACACATTTTCTGACTATCTCTAGAGGTTGACAGCCCCAAGTGAGTGCTCCTTCTCCAACAGAAACATGAGGGCATCACCATCCCCGTCCCTTTATACTTTCCTGACTAGTCAAGCAATGGCCCCTACGTGGAGCTTTCTGCTTTTATCATCACAGCTCCAGAGAAGATGGCTCTTGAACTACAGTTCTTCCTTAATTGTAAGTTCTACGGCAATCAGTGGATTCTGATCATATATGTACATCTAGAAAAGGAAGGGGATATGGGGAAAGAGGAAGCAAGAGAAAGAAGCTCATCATTCCCATGGATGCCAGTCAGGGCAGCGCCTATAATCTGACTGCAAGGTAGGGCTGAAGGGACCCCCCACACCTGCCCATCCACCTGACTGCCCTGAGCTGCTGAAGGCAGTCTCTGGATTGGCCCACTCCCTGTTTGCCCCACTGCTTCAGCTTCAGAAAATGTGTGTGTATTTGGTGGGGTGGGGAGAGGTGGGGAGCAGACACAGTAAGTAGCTACAAACAGCCAAAGGCTTTTCACGTGAAGGAAGAGAGAGTAGATTTCATCTGAGTGATTTTAGGGGCCCCTCGCTGGCTGGTGGAAGCTGGAGCCAAAGAGGGCTGTTTCTAATCACATATGTCAGAGAGGAGAGAATTTCTCATCACTGGGGAGAGCTCAAGCAAAGACTGAACCATCACGTTCCAAGTAGGTGGCGAAAAGCAAGGCACTGTGGGGCCGTCCTCCCTGAGATGCTGGCGTTGCCCAATTCTCTGGACCAGAGCCAGCCCTGTGGCCAATTTCCATTTTTTGTTTCTGCAGCCTCCAGTATGAGGCTAGGTTTCCATGGATCTCTGTAAGCCATCTTGCCTCAGGGCTGTCCAGTGGCTTCCTAGGGCTCCTTGAGAGGGTGGTGGCTCTACCTGATCTAGTCCAGGGATGTGGGTGGCAGGCTCCATCCAAGGCCCCCCACTGAGGTGGACTGGGCCTACCTTGTGACATGTAATAAGAACCACAACAGGCTC
This sequence comes from Equus quagga, assembly GCF_021613505.1. NCBI lineage: Eukaryota > Metazoa > Chordata > Mammalia > Perissodactyla > Equidae > Equus > Equus quagga. The sequence goes on from NC_060276.1 coordinate 4,827,639, forward strand.
CAAAGGGCTGCACAAGCCAGGGGCAGCCTTGGGGTTCCCAGCCACAGTAGAGGCTTTGGACACCATGGCCTTGCAGGTGTCAGATTGGTCTGGAGCCTATGCCCTACTGGGGACATGGTGGTGACAACACCGGCAAGCTGATAGTCTTGTGGGTGGATTTGCCAAACTATGGCGATGGCCGCCCTTGGTATTCTACTCTTCTCTGTGTCCTGCTTCTCCAGCTATGGTTTTCATTGCTCTCCCCAGCTGGGGACACTGACTACCATGGTGGAAATTCACTTTCTTGCTTGCTTTCTCACTTTCTCTTCAGTTAACACATTTTGGCTTTAGTACTCTCTTCACAAAGAATTTATGTCACTAGAGCCACAAGATAAATTTCTTTTCTTCCTCTCTTAAAGCCTGTGCTACCAAGGGTTCCAGCATGCCTCAGCGGCAATCCTGAACCAGGTGTGAAGCAAGGGTCCTTAAAAGATGGAAGAAGGAGGCTGAAGAATCAGAGGAGGAGATGTGATGACAGAAGCAGAGGTCAGAGTAATACTTTGCTGGCTTTGAAGATGGAGAAAGGGGCCATAAGCCAATGAATGCAGGAGCCTCTAGAAGCTGCCCACACCTTGACTTTCACCCAGTGCAACTCATTTTGGACTTCTAACCTCTGAAACGGTAAGATAACAAATGTATGTTGTTTTAAGCTACTAATTGTGTGGTAATTTGTTACAGCAGCTGTAGGAAACTGATACAGTGGCTAATGGCATTTGAACACCAGCCAGACACACAAGCACCAGCTGTCATGAACTGAAGCAATCTGCTATAGCGGACTGAGTGGGCTGGCAACCCTGAGTTGTGAGCCCAGCTCCTCTTCCTCCTGGGAGTGGAACCTGAGGTAAAGGTCACTTCACTTCTCTGAGTCTCAGTTTCCTCATCTGTAAAACGGAAAAATAAAATCACAATCCCCAGGTCTGTAGTTTAGTTAATAGTACTGCAGCAATGTTGATTGTCTGCTCTTGATAACTGTACTAAGGTTACCTAAGACGCTAACGTTAGGGCAGCTGGGCAAAGGGTAGACAGGAACTCTCTGTACTACTTTTGAACGTCTCTAAAATTATGTTCAATTTGAATATATTTATTTCTAAATTAATTTTAAATTATTAAAAAAATTTTAAATCACAACCCTTAGGGATATTGTCAGGACCGTAGTTGAATTCTTGGCACACCATAGGCGCTCAATGAACAAACAGTACCAGTTGCGACTAGTGCCTGCCATTGCTGTCAGATGATACGCTACCTTCAGAAACGTTACACAGAAAGCCTCAAAGATGCACTTTTTTCATGGATGATCCCATCAAAAATACCAAATGAGCAGGGAGGAAAGGATATGGTACCGTAGGAGATCCTCACCAGGTTTGGGTTGCAGTTGAAATAGTTTGTGTCTGACACAGACTAAGTGAAGAGAGACGGGTGCTCATGGGGTGTCTCCTTCTGGGGGAGCCTTGCTGGAATGGTATGGCCTGCTATTGTTTTGGGCAGGTAGGTGGTGCGCCAGGCCTGGGGCAGCGTAGCCCTTGCTCTCAGCCACTTGTCCGTGGTAGGCAGCATCTTGGTAAGAGATGATCCTGCAGGTTTCTTTGAACATTCATAGTCAACAGACTCTTGTTGGCCTTTTCTTTCTTAACATAAGCAGTTTATCATGCAGCTCCTAGGACCTGAAGGGACATTTGCTCTTTAAGCAAGATGCTTTACTTTTAAAAGCCTCATTGTGGATTCAGGGACCTTAAACTACGAACAGACCGCCTCGTCTAGACTGCAGTCTCCCAATCTAGAAAGAACTCCATGGGTCAGAAGGCATTCAGCAGCCTCCCAGGCAGCTTGAGACTTGTCAGCACAGCTCCTGGATACCAGAGGTTACCAGGTCTTGCAGTGTTTAGAAAGCACAGGCTAAGGCAGTCCTCCTCACGTTCATTCAGTGTGTTTGTTTATGCCTTCCCAGAGATAATGCAAAATGTGAGAGGACCTCCAGGAGGAGGGCCCGGGGCCCAGCTCCTCAGTCAGGCCGACAAGGCTCCCCTCGAGCTGGCCCTGACCTGTTCCCCCACCAAGCTTTCCTGTTCTCTACCCTCCCAGTCACATCCTGGCCCTCATCAACCCTTGCCCCATCTTTCCCAAACATAGGCACATATGGCCTCTTCATCTGGCAAAATTCCACTCCTGCCAGGCACTCTCCAAAGTCACCTTCCGCAGGCCGAGTGAGCCAGCCCTCCTTGGAGCCAGCCCCCTATCCCACCTGGGCACTCAGAATGGTAGACTAAGATTATTTTAAGACCTTCCTCCCCATAGAAGGTGGGCTCCTCAAGGACAGAACCCAAGCCTTGGCCCCCAAGCTCCTGGCACAGCCTGGGGGACAGGAAATGGTAAAATGCATGAGGGAGCGAGTAGGCGAGCCAGGGGCTGAAGGAGTGTTGAGCCCCAACCACTGCAGAAGCCCAATTCAGGATTTCTCTCCAGGGCCACCTTTCCTTTGTCCCATTAGTAGGCAAGGATTCAGGAGTGAAATGAGACGGATTTCTATGCATGGCATGACTAATGCAGGGGCTTTTTATCATCAATTGTAAAAATAGCCCGAGTGTGTGGAGGCCCCCTAGGGATGGATGACATCAGGCTGGCCTCTGTGGAGTCTGCTACTTTTGCGGGGGTGGGGGGATGTCACATTGTTATTAGCTATTTTGACTATGCAGAGGAAAGGGTCTTCGTGAAAGGCCAAGCCTGCATCCTTCCACCTGCCTGGGTCCCAGAGGCTGCAGGCTCCATTGGCAAAGAGTAAGCACCCAGTCTCTGCCATCTGCCCCAGTCCTGGGGCCTCTGAGGGCAGCACAGTGGCCTCTGCTTCCTAGGAGCCATGGCCTGGCTCTCGTGGTACCAATGAGGCTCTCCATTTGTCTACTTTCAGGCCAGAAGGAAAGACGCTGTCCTTGGGGACCCTCTGAGCAGTCTGGCATGTAGGCACCTTCCCATAATGCATCTCTTAGCCACTCTGAACACTGCTGCCAAGACAAGGCAGGTGAGGACCATCTCAGAGAGCCTCGCCAAAGGCCAGCTCCAGCTCTGCTGCCGAATCAATAGTGACTTGGTCGTGATAGGGGGCGTGAGGCTGCTCTATTTTCCTCCCTCAACGAAGAGCCCCAAATGCACATGCTCTGCCACTTCCAACAGTCCTGGCCAGGTTGAACATACATTCTCAGATAAATCAATCCCTGGCAGCCAACTCCCAAGGTGAAAGGGAGGCACCGGACTAAATGATCTTTGTGGGAAGGACAGGAAGTGAGCTTGATACACTGCGTCTGCCAGCAGCATGCACACTCAGTGGGACCAGGGAGTTTGTCGCCGAGGTGAAGCCCCAGCCCCCAGTGTGGCCAAGGGACAGCCCTGATGCTGGATAACACTCTCCTACCTTTCAGTGTGTCCGCCCCACTCACCTCCCACCTTTTTGGGCTGCCTTGTGTCACCAACAATGAGAGGGGACAAGCTCCAGGAGAAAACACCTGCGGCATGACTCCTGTCCATCCGTGGCCTGTAACTACTGCCACCAGGGATGAGACTTCACATGGGGGTAGGGAGCCTGGCCTCAGAGCCTTGGGTCCTGACTTCCAGACTCAGCCCCTCTGCCAATAGGCTGGGTGACCCTGGGCCTCCTCTTCCCCTTATCAAGTGGAGATGCAGCCCCTGGTCAGACCACCCTATGACTGGACCCAGAACTGATGCCCAGGGCCCTCCTAGATCCTCACCGATGGGTGCTCTATCACGGCAGACCTGGAAGGGTCTTCAGAGATCAGCTACTCCAATAGCCCCATTTTACAAAGAAGGCAACTGAGGCCCAGAGAAGGAAGGGATTGGCCTGAGGTGCTCCCAGCCAGGAAACTACTTCCTTTCATCTCTCTTTTTTTAAATTAAGCTTTTTATTTTGAGGTAATAATAGATTCACATGCAGTTGTAAGAAATAACACAGAGAGACACTATATACCCTTCACCCCCAGTGAGACAGATCTCATTTTTGAAAGTGAGTCTGAGATGGGGGTGGGGTGCGTATGCGTGCTAGTATAGGGTAGGAGGGAGCAAGGAAAATAGAAAAGGCTATTCGTCATTCAAAGCCAGGTCTGCTATGCTTATCCCATGCTGAAACTGCAAAAAGAATCTCCTTTTTCTCTCTTTTTCCAGCATCCAAGACGATTGAGAAAGTGAGTTCTGAGTAGCCCATTTATCTATTTGGTTCCTCACAGGCCTTCTCCCATCTGCCATGCCACCTCCTGCTCCTGCCCCGACTTGAAGAATGGGAGGCCCCATAGATGGAAGCTGCTGGACAGCTCGGAGACTTCCTGCAGCCGCCATTCACCCCATGGAGCCAGAGGGGTCCACCTGACTGAAACGTGCATTGTGAATCACCGGCTTTCTGCAGAAACATCACTTCTCTCCTGTACCCTCTCTCTCTCCCAAGTGCCTGCAGACACCAGCGATTTCCACTGGCCATTGTTCATCAAAAAGACCAGCGCTCAACTGTCAGGCCCCAATGGTCACATCTCATCTTTATTTCCTCTCAAATTTCTAAACACCAGCAAGTGATTCAAATTCATCCTGACAGATAACAGCACTTAAGAAACATTTTTGGCTAAAAAAAAAATAGCTGTGGTCATCTTTTCTTTGCTCTGGACGAGCAGAGTCCCTTTGATAGCTTCTTGAGTATTGATCATAATTTGATTTGGTTTTCAGAGTCATGGACATTTTCTCCACCCAACTTTTGTATAGCCACTGTCAGCAGCAAACCCCCCAAAGGGGCTCCAACTAGCTCACCTAGTTTTATAAATACTCCTCTAAGAAAGCTTTTTACTTTCCAGTTTCAGTGAAAGCTGAAAGTCAGCTCCAGGGCAAAACAAGATGGCCAAGAAAACCCAACCACACGAGTGGGTGGGGGTGGGGTGCTGTCACCCACACACACACAGATGGCACCTGAGAGACAAGAGCAACCTGTGCAGAGGCAGGAGGCAGGAAATGGAGGCCTGTCCAGTGCAGGCCAGGTGGGGAGGAGTCAGGGAGGTATTTAGAGCAGAAGCCCAGCCACATGCATTTCTGTGGCCTCAACAGTCTAGGACAGGGCTGGCCCAATGGAACCTTCTGTGATGATGGAAATATTCTAGATCTGAGCTGTCCAATATGGTAACTACCAGCCAAGTGTGGCTATGAAGCACTTGAAATGGGGCTAGTGTGACGGAGAAACTGGATTTTTAGTTATATTTAATTTTAATTTAAGTCAAAATAGCCACATGTAGCTAGAGGCTACCATAGTGGGAGAGTGCAGCTCTAAAGTCTCTGCAAGCCCAGAACAAACTCGTTGGCATTTTCCCACACTTCCCTCTACGCCATGCCACCCCAGCCCCTGCAATGAGTGCTTCCTTTCTGAAATGCCATTTGGTTGCTTTTTCTTGCCAAGGATTTGGTCAAACTCTAAACACAGCTCCATTTTCATAGACTGAGCGAAAGGTACAGCCCAGCCTTGCCAAGCGTCTCTTTCTGGGAAACGGGAGCCCAGCTGAGCATGGTGCACACTGGTGACTGACTGGAGGGCTGCATCAGACACTTGGGGCCCAGCCTCAGGGTCAGAGGGCATGGCTGCACTCTCAGGTTCAGTAATTGGTGATCTTTAGCTACAATCCATGTGGCCTCTCCCAGTGTGGCCGGGGGAGCCTTGTTCATTACCTAGGAAAGGGGAAGTGTGCATAGAGTTGAGGGGAGTGGGGAGAAGAGGGAGGGAGGCTTTGGGCCCCCTTGGAACCCAGCCCTGGGTCCTGAGGAGAAGGCTGAGAACTCCAATTCCCTTGGGCAGAGCTGAATGGAGATATCAGACAATAGGGTCACAGGGAAGTGCCCTGTATCTCTGAGATTGCAGCAACTCCTGTAGGTGCCTTACCCGGCAGGATTTATTGAGTATCTGCATGTGGCACATAGAAGGTGTGAAATGGCTACCACAGGAACCTGGTGTCTGCAGCCCAGACCACTGGTATCCAAGCAGATACCTCTGCTCTCATTCTGGAAGGGAGGGGAGATTGACCAAGGGAAGGCCTGCCCATTTCCACCCCATGGCTTCCCACACCCCAGACCAGCCAAGGCAGACCCCTAACTCCCACCAGGGTGCATAATTTTGGCCTGGACTATGCAAAGCTTAGGCTGGGTGCTGAGAGAATGAGTGAAGGAAAGAGAGAGACCAGAAAGGCTGGCATCCAAGGACTTTGACTCAGTGCAGTGTGGGGAGAAGGGAAGAAAGAAGGGGGAAGAGAGGTTCCAGAGGGAGGGTTGGAGGTGGGCCCTAGGGAGCTCAAGGGGAAAGGAGTAGAAGGAAGAGGGGATCAGGAGTCAGAGAGATCTGAGTACAAATCCCAGCTCGGCCATGAATTGGCTATGGGTGTACAGTTAACCTTTCTGTGCCTCAGTTTTCTCATCTGTAAAAGAGAAGTATAACTGTTCCTATATTTTAGGGCTGACTTGGGAATTAGCTAAATGAAAATTTATGTAAAAAGCACCTAGTCCATGCCTGGATATACTAGGGCCTGACTACAAAGTAGAGTTTCTCATAAGCATAAAAGAAGGGTAGGCTGCCTTAGATCTGGGAAGAGTAGGGCAGTTTGGGCCAAGGCAGGGCAGAGAGAAGTAGAGGCTGCCACTAGGGAGTCTCAAGCAAGCCAGGGGGAATGGATTACGTCATGAGAGAGAAGGGTGGGCACACAGGCAGAACACAGATCACAGAGGGCTTCGGAAGTTGCATCTGGCTTTGGACTACAGCCTCCAGGGTGTGGGGGCTACGGAACGATTTGAGCAATGGAGTAACATGGTCTGAGTTGTGCGGGAACAATACGGACAGTGGAAAATCAGGAAGAGGTTTGAATGGCTCATTCTGCCAGGCTGTTTGGGGAGAAGCCCTGGGAATTCATAGCCCTGCAAAACTCCCAGGGAAGAGGAGCCAAGTGGAGCCTGCTTTTGTGGCTGCGTGGTCAGCTGAGGAGGACGCTGGCACAGCTGAGCAATCGTTGGCAGAAAAGCGGCACCAACGAACTGCTGGTCCACCAGCCACCTACAACTCCCAAGCACTGAAGAAAAGTGCCCTGCCACTCTCACTTCTAGTGCAGGGTTTCTCTTTTGAAATTGAGGGCCTAGCAAAGTCTTTGCAAGCACCCCACACCAAAGGGGACCACAGGCATCTGGCTCCTGCACCAGAGCTGGGCTGCTACCCTGGTGGCAAATTGAATGCTCTCTGTAGCCCTATCTTCTGTGGGGACTCTAGAGGACCCACCTCAGGAGGAGAAAACTGTAGGGCCCCATTCCCCAGAGGCACAGGGATAGGTAGAAGCAGAGGTGAGGATCCCAGCAGACTGGGCCCCGGCACTGCAGAGAGACTGATGGCAGATGCCCAATGTCAGGCAATCAGAGGAGAAAGGAGCAAGTTCAAGAATTGAGTCCCAGGCCCAGACTCTGCCTCCCTTCCTGCCCCATCTCCCATCAGAGGTGCTCTACTGTTGCTTAGCGCCAAAACATCTGCCTCCTGGGTTCTGACTTCCCAAGTGTCAGGCTGACGGTCTGCCCCAAGGCCTCATGACTAGGAGCCCCATCTGACAACATGCTAAGTCCCATGTGCAAGTGATGGAGAGGGTTTAAGAGCCTGGGCAAGTGTGCATGAAGCAGCCTGTAGATGGGGCTGAAAAGCGGCCTCATCTTATGTGGCAGGAAGGGCTAGGGGCCAGGGAGCTTGGCAGTGCTTGAGGCTCTAGAAGATACTGAGGATGAAACCAAAAGCCCTTTAACCTCATCCCTTCCGTAAAAAGGTCAAACTTTTAGAAATGAGCACTCTTTCCGGGCACTCCCATCGGGCAGCTAAAGTCAGGCTCTTCTCAGAAATTGCCTTCCCCTGCACACTCCTGTCTGGGTGGAGGGTCTTTGCAGGCCAGCAGTGGCCTCCTGGAGCAAGCCTGCAGGAAGTGGTATTCTCAAGAGGCTTGGCATGATGACGAGATGTCACAAGCTCTTATACTCTGGTAGTAACACATGCTTTTACGGGCTGGGAGAGCCAAGACTTTCGATAGGTCACTGGGAAATGGGCCTCACACACATCTAGAATGTTCTGGTTGGTGCCAAGCTATTTTGTGATTTTTGTCTCATGACCAAACCATGCAGCCAAAAATACAAACAGTGTGCCAACTTCTAACATAAGTATCACTTTACCCTGGTAACAAATATGATCATTTAAGAATTCTGATAAATAACACATTTGTGTATCTGGATTTTGCATATTCCACAAGACAAACAGACTGAGAGCTTATCAGAGAGGGAGGAGACCTAAGTGACCTTGAGACCAACCTCTACACTTTTGGGCTGGGGAAGCTGAGTCCCAGAATGAATGAAAATCCAGGCAGCATCCTTTGAATTTGGATGGTACCTTATCATTTCTAAAACCTTTCACCATCTCTTGAAATTTCACTTGCACTGTGAGAGGCAGGATATGCAGCAGATAAGAGCAGGTAATCAGGAGCCAGACCCCTTGAGTTGGAAACTCACTCACTGTATGAGCTGGGGAAAGTCTCAATCTCTCTGAGCCTCAGTGTTCTCTTCTGCAAAATGGAGACGATAATAGAACCTATCTCTTAGGGTCATTGTGATGGTTCAATGAAACAATACATACAACACGTTTAGAACAGTGCCTGGCACATACAGACCATAAAAGTCTTGGCTATTACTTTTTAATCTTATCAGGACCCACAAGAGTATCCTAAAGTGGGAAGAGCAAGATCATTAGCTCATTTGACAGATGTGAAAATTGAAGCTTGGGGAGATACAGTGATTTGCTTGATTTTATAGTTTTGTACAGCTAGTCAGTGGTAGAGCCTGAAATCAATCCAAGACCTTTAGACTACGCCCAGGGCCCTTTCCACCAGACTGACCACATCCTGTTAAGACCTCTCCTGCTTGCTCACCCACCTCACTTATAAATAAAGTCAAGGAAATACATCTTTTTTTCTCTCAAGTGGCAGCAAGAAACACACCATTATTATACATACTTCTCTAAAGATCTGAGGTGCCTTACAATGAAAACAGAAATTAAAGAGGGAAGTGGAACTAAACCTTTGAAAGAGAAGTAAGAAACATTGAGAGAAAGGAGGGAGGTCATTTCCCTGAGACCCAGGGGTGAGATCATTGGACCAAAATACAGTTAGCTCCGAGCTTCTTGGCAGCTGGAGCACAGGAACGATGGGGCGAGATTCTGACCAGCATTGTCAATAGGAAAGTTTCTGGATCATGAAGTGACCAGGGATGGCAGGGGGTGGGAAGGCAATGCTGCATCATTGCTATGCCTGCCCCATGGCAGTTGGGTCACAGGCAGCTGTCCCTGGCAGGAACACTTTTTAGGGTAGGCATGTGACAGGCCACATCCAGCAGGGTTGCAGGTCAAGGAGCTGGAAAAGGCTCCTTCAGGAGATGATCCGGCCACAGCAGCACAGAGAAGGGGGCTATTGGCATGAGCAGGTAACAAGATGGAGGTAGTTCAGAGAGGTCCAGGTAGGGCAGGTGCGCAGGTGTGCAGTTCTCTGCCCCTCCACATGACGCTTCCCTCAGCCACCTGGCCCTTGGATGGAGCCCGAACTTCAGTTCACCTGTGCCAGAGCTAGGTCACTAGGGATGAGGAAACACTGAAGAGTGGGGAGAGGGGAGAGTCACCAGTGGCCTGGAAAGGAGGAACTTGGGTATCCTTTAAAGACAGCGCTTCATGAAAACATACACATACACACACAGGCTGAACTGGATTCCCTCAAAATTCATGTGTTGACGTCCTGACCTCTAGTACCTCAGAATGTGATCTTATTGGGAAATAGGGACACTGCAAATGTAATTAGATAAGTTAAGATGAGGTAATAATGGAGTAGGATGGGTCCCTAATCCACTATGACTAGTGTCCTTATAAGAAGGAGAAATTTGGATACAGACACACACAGAGAGAAGACCAGAAGGCAGTCTGAAGTGAAGATGAAGGCAGAGATGGGGGTGATGCTTCTACAAGCCAAGAAACACCAAAGATGGCCAGTCAACCACCAGAAGCTAGGAGAGAGGCATGGAACAGAATCTCCCTCACAGCCCTCAGAAGGAACCCACCCTGCTGACAGCTCCATCTTGACTTATAGCCTCCAGAACTGGGAGAAAATACATTTCTGTCTTTTAGGCCATCCAGTTCGTAGTACTTTGTTATGGCAGCCCCAGCAAACTAATACACACACACCCCCTCTCTATAGGCACAAATTCCCTTTTCCAGGCATGCAACACAGAGGAGACACATTTCTGAAGAAGCAGGGCACAGCAAAGGCTGTGTGTGCAAAATACTGGCTGGGCTTAAATCAACCTCCCGTTTATATTTTACATTGACGCAGATGCATAATAAAAACAAACCCGTACCTTTCCATAATGCTTTATAGACTCAAAGGCACTTTCACATTCACAATATTGCTTAAGCCCCTGTCAACACAGAGTGGTGGGCGCTACTATCTCATGTTTGCAGATGACAAAAGGATGACCCTGAAAGGGGGGAGGCTACCTGACTAGAAAGCAAGGGGCAGAGTGCAGTCTCCTCTATGGCAGCCCAGTGTGTGAATATTCCTGTGCCCTGATGTAGGTGCAGAGGCAATGGGCATTTGCTGGGAAAGAGCAGGGCTCATTGTTTAAGGAAAAACCCACCTGACTTCTTAGCTCTTCTCCCTTCGCGTCCTCCCAGCCAGCCTGATGGCATTCTGCCTACTTCAGTTGTGATCATTTTTGCCACCTTGGCTTATTATGACTGCACTTTCTTTCCACTGGCTCCAGTTGTATTCTTAACTTAATCCTTGGACAATCCTCTCTCCCACTGGGGCAGTACTTGACAGGAATCAAAGCTCTTTCACGTTCTTTATCTCATTTTCAACTCACTGAGTTCTAAGGAGGCAGGCAGGGCATGTGCCGGTTCTTCTTACCATTGAGGCAAAGAAAGGGGGAGTGATTTGCCCATCATTATTGAGGTAGTTGGGGCTCAAATTCTAGTTTTCAAGTTCAGTGTTATTTTTATAAGAATGAGTTTTGATTACTGAGCAGCGACTATGAGCCAGGCACTGCCCTAGGTGCTCGGTGACACTCTCATTTCATTCCAGATGAAGAGATAGAGACTGAGATGAGGGATGCAACCTGCTCAAAGTCACAAGGTGAGCACGTGGTGAATGCATCTGCAGGTCTGGCTGACTCTGACACAATCACCCAATGCTGCTCCTCTGGGTCACCTTCAGAGATGAAGACTTGAACAAGTGGTCAGGCTGACAATTTGTCCCCAGCCCCCAAGTAGATGCTTGTGAGGAATGGCCCAAATGCCCATCACCCAGCTGGTAGGCCAGTAATCCATGCAGGAAGTTCCCTGGCTCAGGGCCCAGCTCCTGAGGGCTATTTAGAGACAGTCTCATTCCCTCCTCGTAACTCCTTAAACCCGAGGGCCAATTCTCTTGGGGCCTGGTGAACAGCAACCACCCAGGAATGCTCCAGTGACACCTCCCCTCTTGCCCAGAGCTGGCCTGAAGCCCAGCTGGCATAAACCGTTGCTCAGTGCAGGTGACAGGAACCCTTGCAAGTGAGTCATGCTTGGAATCTTTCTGGGCTTGACATAAGAGGGTCCATGGAAGCAGCAGTCACTCCGGCCTGGGACACCTCCCTCTGCTGAGGGAAAGGGGGTACTCAGTGGCCCCACCTGCTGGAGTTGGTTGCACAGCTCACCCTCCTGTGACACAAGAGTTTAGTCCTAAAGGATAGTTAAGGGGAAAGAGGAAAATCTTCCTAGAGAGGAAGAAATTATTTCCTCTAAGAATTGTAAGCTCTGGAGATTTGCAAGGGAACAGCACAGATGCCAAACTAACATGCTGGGGAAGAAGGCAGGTGCCAGGCTAAATAAAGAAATGTGAGTACATACACAGAGAACACGCTCCTTTATTTCCACAGGGAGGCACAAATGTATATTAATGAGAATTTTGAATGCCAAGAAATCAAATAATGACATAAACATCACAGTAAACACCAAAGCCCCAGAGTTGGCTGCAATCATTTACTATGGAAGGGGCAGAGGACTTCGACTGTCTGCCCTGCTCTGCACCCATCCAATGCTTTACAAAAGACAACTGCTCTGCTGGTAGGACCATGACTTGATGGTCTACAAGTAAGAGAAGCTCCTGGCTTTAGCCCTTGATACTGGAGAGAAGCCTTAGGAAACCACTACATACGCTAAAGGCACAAGAGCAAGGATGTGGGCTGGGATTCATATTCTGGGCAAGGAGCTCTGTATCAAGTCCTGAGGCAAGTTGGCTTCCTAATCCCAAGGGGCACACATACTTTCAGATGTGGTAGGAGATGTGGTCGGGAGAGGGAACCTGGAGGACATCCTCTTTGTATGATCCCCACAGACAAGAGGAAAGATCCTTAGTGCATGACCTAGGAGGGCATGGGTGTGAATGGCTGCTTCTGTCCAGGCCTATGCCCAGCTTTTGCCTGCTGGTCAACTAGGCTGGCCAGATGGGCCAGTTGCACCAATGCCACACAATCCTGATTTGGGCCTGTGGTGGTTTTCTATCTCTTTTTGGCTGCCCAGCATCTTAACTCCCTTCCCAAGTTTGAGGAAACTTAAAGTGCAGTTACTTTCCTAGCTTCCTTTTGAAGCTAGGGCACAGTATATGACTGAGGCTTAGACAGTTAGTTCTTGGATCTGTGCTAATGACGAAGAGAAAGCAGAGCCAGCAGCGAATCTTCTGCATCATCCCATTTCCTGGAGCAGCTACAGGAGCGCCAGAGGCCATTAATGGTGATATTAGTGGACAAACTACAAGGTTTACTGCTCAGTGGTGCCAAAGAGGTGTTCTCATCAGACTGATTCTGTACCATGATTTTGTCTGTGGGTCTGGTCATATGGCCAACAAGCCTGATTCTTTAATCCTTCCACCAATTTTGTGAGCTACTCAATATCTTTCCTATAAATTCCTTTATCTAAAGGCACCAAATGTTGCACTCATCTTTTTGATTCTGTGTTCTTTCAGATCTTGCCCCCATTATCTTTATTATCTCATTATATCTGTAATATTTTAGAGAGACTTTGTTAATATTTTAACTAGAATTTTTCTTTCTCTTTAGTGGGAAGGCTAATCCTCTATTATCAAAAGGGGAAGCCTCAACTTTACAACTCTGATTTTCCCATCATGGTCAGGCAGCCAATGAACTAGGGATTCACCTGGCCTCTAGTACAGCCCTCATCACAGTTCTTGTCATTATCCATTTATCATTCCTTACTTCTGAATAAACGAATAGGGTCCACGTTACCTCTACATCCTCAGCACTTAGCACAGTGCCTGGTTTACAACAAATACTCAGGAAATGCTTTTAGAATGAATGGAGTATTTGGGCTGTGGTTCTTAGAAGAGAGGAGATTTGTGTTGGCCCTCAAAGGATGGTTGGGTTGTGCAGAGAATAGTAAAGAATATATTCCAGGTTCTCAACAAGGATTTACAGGTCATCTACCAATTAGGGTTCTTAGTTGTAAGCAACAGAAACTAGCTCTGGATGATTTTCTGAAAAAAGAATTAGTGAACTGCAAAATAGGTTAGAAGAAAATAGAACATGCACAAAGAAACAACTGAACAGAAAAGGACACAGAAGATAGAATGAGATCTAACCTATATGTAACTGGCATTCAAGGAGGAAAGAGGAAAGGAAAGAGAAAATGGGAGCAGAAGAAGTATTTGAAGAGTTAGTGGCTAAGGACTTTCCAAAACTGATGAAAGGTATCAAACCACAGATTCAAGAGGATTAGAAATCTCATCAAGGAAGAATTCAGAGAAAACCACACTGAGGTTGAAATAAGACACAAAGAGAAAATATCAAACACAGCCAGAATTAAATTATCGGATGTTTGGGATTTACTTTTAAATGATGCAACAGTAGTAGAAGAAGTTGGTGAGGTTATAGATGAAAAAATATGGGGAACTTCTACTTCCAGAAGTGATGGAATAACTGGTACCAGAGTAACAATCATAAAACTGGACAAAATAGATGGGGCAATTGCTTTCAGGAATTAGAAATTAGGCATTAGACTTTAGGCAAAAGAGCACAAGACTTCCATCCCTGAGAGCAAGAGATGAGCTCTATAATTGCTCCAGTTCTCTACATGGGTAAAAGTCTCCCAACTGCTGGGACTTGAGCTAGAATCCAAGTAGAGAATGGTGGTTCTGCTGAGGTAAGGAGGCAGAGATGAGTTTGTGGATAAAATGGCTGTTATCTTTGGGATAGGGTACTGGAGAGGAGATAGCTACAAGTGAGAGGAAGTACCAAAAGTCTGTGTATAGTGTGCTAGAGCTATTGTAATAAACTACCACAAACTGAGTGGCTTAAACAAATTTATTGTTTCACAGCTCTAGAATCTAGAAGCCCAAAATCAAGGTTTGGGCAGGGTTGGTTCCTTCTGAGGGCTGCGAGGGAAGGATCTGTTCTAAGCCTCTCTCCTTGGTTTGTGGATGGCTGTCTTCTCCTTATATCTCTTCACATCATCTTTCATCTATGGGTATCTCTGTGTCCAAATGTCCCCTTCTTGTAAGGACACCAGTCATATTGGATTAGGACTCACCTTAATGACATCACTTTAATTTGATTACTTCTTTAAAAATCCTATCTCCAAATAAGGTCACACTCTGAGGTACTAGGGGTTAAGACTGCAACCTATGAATTTGGAGAGAACATAATTCTACACATAAGAGTCTATGTAGGGCCCCCTGAAAGTCTTTGGCTGAGGCTGGCCTATAAAAAGACAGGGCAAGATATCATCTGTCACGTCAAGTATACAATAAAAAACTACTAAACATACAAGGAACCATGAAATTGTGCAATAAGCAGTCAATTGAAATCAACCCTGAGATTGTCCAAATGTTAGGTTAGCAAATACTTTAAAGCAATTATGAGAAAATAAATTCTAAGAATAAAAGGCAAATATGTTACTGATGAGTGAATATATAGAGAATCTAAGCAGATAATTGAAAACTACCCAAAGAACCAAATGAAACTCTAGAACTGAAAAGGACAATGACTGAAATGAATAATTCACTAGATGAGCTTAATAGTAGTTTGAAAAAGGCAGAAGACAGACTCAGTAACTTTGAAGATAAATTAATGGAATTTATCCAATGTGAAGAACAGAGAGAAAAAATAATTTTAATGACTAGAACCTCAGGGAACTGTGGGACATGAAATAGTATAATATACACGCAATTATAGTCTCAGAAGGAGAAGAGAGAATGAGGCAGAAAAAATATGTTAAGAAATAATGGCCAAAATTTTCCTAAAATTTGATGAAAATTATAACTTATAGAACCAAGGAACTCAGTCAACCTCAAACAGAATAAATACAAGGAAAACTATGCTCAGCTACATCATGGTCAAATCATTGAAAACCAAAGATAAGACAAAATCTTAAAAGAAGTCAGAAGAAAAAATATGCATTGCTACAAGGGAACAATAATACAAACAGTATTGGAGCAATTGAATACCCATAGGCAAAAAAAGAGAAAAAATCACCACGTTTATCCCTCATGTTGCCGTTTTATAGCCACATCTGCTTCCCTCCTTCTCCCACCTCTCCTTAACCCTGGTAACTACCAATCTATTATCCATTTCTAGAATTTTGTCATTTCAAGAATGTTATATAAATGGCATCATACATATAAAAAAGCCAATCATAAATAGGATTGGCAATTTCCGCTTAGCATAATTCTTTGGAGATTCATTCAGGTTGTTGCGTGCATTGATAGTTCTTTCCTTTTATTGCTCAATAGTATTTCGTGGTATGGATGCATCACAGTTTGTTTATCCACTCACTTGTTGAAGGACTGGAGCATTTCCAACTTTACGCTATTATGAATAAAGCTGCTACAACATTCATGTACAGGTTTTGTGTGGACATAAGTTTTTATTTCTCTGGGGTAAGTGCCAAGAGTGCAAGTGCTAGGTTGTATGCTAGTTGCATGTTTAGCAGGAAACTGTCAAACTATTTTCCAGAATATCTGTACCATTTCAAATTCCCACCAACAATATATGAGTGATCCAGTTTCTCTGCATCCTCCCCAGCATTGGTGTTGTCACCATTTTTTATTTTAACTATTCTGACACATTTATAGCAATATCTCACTGTGGCTTTAATTTGCATTTCCTTGATGGCTAATGATATTGAACACCCATTTTGATTCCTGTATAGTGTCTGAGTGTATCTTTCTGTATAGTTTTTTTAGTGGTTGCTCTAGGTGTTACTATGCTTATATGACATAAATATGTTAATTATATACACACACACATATATGAAATTCATCAGAGTCTATAGGTGTCAACATTTACCAGTTAGAGTGAAGAGTAGAAACCTTACTTTCTTTTACACTCCCTTACCTTCCCCCATTTTTAATGTCTTAAGTACTTCCTCCACACACATTTACAACCACATCAGACTGTTAGAATGGTTGCTTTAACTATCAAGCGTAATTTAGAAAACTCAAGAGGAGGGAAATCTAGTATATTTATCCATACTTTTGCTCTTTCCATTGTGCTTTGTTCCTCACTGAATGTCCAAGATTCCTTCTTTTATCATTTCCCTTCTGTTTAGAAAACTTCCTTTAACTTATCTTTTAGGACAGGTCTGCTAGTGACAAAACCAATTTTCCTTCATCTGACAATGTCTTGATTTCCCCCTTCATTCCTGAAGGAGAATTTTGCTGGATATAGGATTTTGCACTGGCAGTTGTTCAGTTGTTGTCGCTGTTGTTGTTTTTCAGCACTTGGAAAGAGTTGTGCAATTTCCTTCTGGCCTCCATGGCTTCTTATGAGAAATCTGCTGTCAATCAAACTGTTCTTCCCCTAGAGTTAGTCATTTCTCTCTTGCTGCTTTCAAGATGTTTCCTTTGTCTACAGTTTTCAGAAGTTTAACTATGATACGTCTTGGCATAGATTTCTTTGGGTTTATACTGTTTAGAGTTTGTGTAGCTTCTTGGACCAGACTTAGGCTTTTTGCCAAATTTGAGACGTTTTCAGCTCTTATTTCTTCAAGCACTTTTTCAGCCCATTCCCTTTTCTCTCTCCTTCTGGCAATCCTATGACACAAATATTAGATCTTTTGTCATAGTCCCACAGGTCTCTGAAGCTCTGCTAATTTTTTTCAGTCTATTTTTCTTTTCTGTTTCTCAGATTGGATAATATCTATTATATCTTCAAGTTCACTGATTCTTTCCTCCGTCCCCTCCATTCTCCTGTTGGGCCTATCCACTGAGTTCCTTATTTTGGTTATTGCATTGTCTTACTTCTAAAATATCCATTTGGTTCTTCTTGATATCTTCTAGTGTTGGCATCAATTTATCGTCTTTTTCATTCAGTTTGAGGTCTTCCTGGTTCTTGGTATGATGAGTGATTTTGGATTGAAAGCTGGACATTTCGGGTGGTACCTGATGAGACTCTGGATCTTATTAACACCTGTTTTATCTGGTCTATTCTGACACCAGTGTAGCAGGGGAAGAGGGGATGAAGTGCCACCTCTTTAGTGCCAGATGAGGTAAAAGTCTAGTTTCCCTATACAGTATATGTTGATATCCAAGGTAGGAGGCTCCTAGTTGTTGCTGGGCAGGGGTGGGAATTCCAGCTCCCCAGCAGGCTTCCACTGATATCTCTGTGGTTGGAAGGTGGAGTAGTGCTTTGTTATTGCTCCCCCGGTGCCCTCCACTGACACCACAGAGGGGAGTGGTAGCATTGTTACCACTGGGTGGTAGTGAATGTTCTGAATCTTTACTAGGCCTCGTAGGCCACAGCAGGGAGCCTGTGAGGTGCCTCATTACTTTCACATGGGTTGGAAGTTCAGGCTCCCCTGGTGGTCTCCACTGACATTACAGTAGGAGAAGGTGTCTTGCTACTGGCTAGAGTGAATGAAAGTCCCAGATCCCCACTCAGCCTTCTCTGAGCCTCATTAGAGCCTGGCAAGGGTGGAAATCTAGACTCCTTACTCAGCCTTTGATGGTGTGGGTATGGGTAGGGCCACATTTTTTTCTTGTGATATTTGGCTAGAGTAGAACAGTCATTGTCTAAAAGTTTTCTGTCTCGTTATGCTTTCCTCAGATTGAGTTGTTCTGTATTTTGATTGTGGTGGTAGTTATACCAATCTATCTTTGTGTTAAAATTCACAGAACTATTTACAAAAATATGAGTTTACAAATAAATTTTTTTAGCTGAAGAGCAAAAGTGTAGGAGTTCCACTGGAAGACTATTAAAGGCTAACTATAAAGATTGAATAATCAGGAAAGTGTGGTATTGGTGTAAGGATAGACAAATAGATCAATGGAAAGAGTAGAAAGTCCAGAAATAGCCTCACGCACATTTGGCCAATTGATTTTCAACAAGGGTGTCAAGGTAATCCAACAGGTGATACCACAGACGTTTTAGACGAATGGTGTGATTACAACTGAATATTCATATAGGGAGAAACGAACCTCAACCTTTACCATGTACCATATAAAAATTAACTTGAAATGGATCAAAACTTAATCATAAAAGCTAAAACTAAAAATTCCAGAAGAAAAAATAGGAAAAATACTTGCAAACTTGGGATAGGCAAACATTTTCTTGATAGGACACAAAAAGGATGAGCCATATAAGAAAAAAATGGTATACTGGATTTCATCAAATTTTGCTCTGTGAGAGAAACACTAAGAAAATTAAATGATAAATTTGCAAATCATATATCTGAAAAAGGACTTATATGAAGAATATATAAATTATACTTACAATAACGAGACAAGCACTCCAATTTAAAAATGGGCAAACAATTTAAATAGATATTTCACAAGAGAAGAAATATGAATGGTCAACAAGCACATGAAAATATACTCACTATCATTTGTTATCAGGGAAATGCAAATTAAAAAACAAACATACCACTTCACACCCTCTTGAACAGCAAAAATTAAAAGGCTGGACAATAACAAGGATGTGGAGCAACTGGATTTCTTAAACTTTGCATTGTGGGAATGCAAAATGGCATGATCACTTTGGAAAACCCTTTGGCAGTTTCTTATAAAGTTTAACATACACTAACCACACAGCCCAGGAATTCCATTGCTAAATATTAGCAAAAACTGGAAACAATCCAAATGCCATCAACAGGTGAATGGATAAACAAGTTGTAGTATATCCACAGTATGGAATACTACATAGCATTGGAAAGAACAACCTACTGATATACGCAACAACACGAATGAGCTCAAAAAACTGTGATGAGCAAAAGAAGCCCAGGACAAAAGAGTACATACTGGATTATTCCATTGACATGAAATTCTACAAAAGGCAAGACTTCTCTATAGCGACAGAAAGCAGATCAGTGCTTGCTGGGGGCTGAGGCGGGAAGGTTTTGACTGCAAAAGGGCACGAGGGAGCTTTTTGAGGTAATGGACATGTTCTATATCAACAACATGGATCAATCTTGCAAATAATAGAAGGAAGCCATACACAAAAGAACACATATTGCATGATTTCACTTATATTAAGTTAAAAAAATAGGCAAAGCTAAAGTATAGTGCTTAGGGATCCGTACATAAGTGGTAAAACTAAGAAGATAAGCAAGGAAGTGATTGCTGGAAAAGCCATGCTAGTGGTTTCCTATAGTAGGGAGTGGGGCTGTAGTGCTTGGGAAGGGACATGTGCACAGTGTCTGGGGTGCTAGCAATGTTATCTTTCTGATCTGAATGGTGGTTCCATGAGGGTTTGCTTTATAGCAATTTGTTCATCTGTAATGTTCTGGCTGTGTACCTTTTTGTTTGTATGCTATAGTTTACAACTAAAGACATTAAAATAAAAAGAACAAAAATGCTAACTGAAAGGCAAGCTGAGGCTGGTACAGGGGAATGAGCCCAGGAGAGTTGAGAGTCACATAAGGCAAGCAGCAAGGGCTGTAGGATTGGACCTGTAAAGTATTTCTAAGGCAATCCTTGAACTTGGTGGGGGCAAGTGCATGCTAGGCTGGACAGTGCATCTTTTTGGCTGCTGCCCCAGCATACCCGGAACAGGGGTGGGCATACAGTATACCCACCTGAGGCTTGTGGATACATGGTGGTATGCCATTAAGACACGTCCAAATGAGAGCATATTCTCCAGGGGCCACCTACCAAAAAGCATCAGACTTGAAGGTCAGAGATCTTGGTTAAGGCGCCAGCAATGTTACTTCTAGGTATACGGCCTTGGACAGGTCATTTTACCTCTCAGCATTAGTTTCCTTATTACTGGCCCTGGGTATGACAGGCGATGAGAGACAGAATGTATGTATCTGTATATCTATATATCTCTCTGCATCCAAACCCAGCCTTTAACAAGGGCCAGTGCAGTAAAGTCTTGAAGTGAAAATAACAAAGGCTTCAACTTACGGCAGCCAATCGTTCCCCCCACATCTGGTCATCTTTGTGTTTAATTGGCTCTGGGTGTGCATCTGCATGGCAATACAAGGGCTGTGTGCCAGCTGTTCCAAGCTGAATATCTGAAAAGGTGACAATTATGAAGGGGGTAGCAGGAATGGGGAAGTAGGGAGATATGAAAGCCAAATGCTTTGAACCTCTGCTAATTTCACCGTACACAGTCCTGATGTGTAATTACCCATGTGTCAGGCTTAGAAGTGGGGGGAAGTGACACAAAGCTGATATTTGCCAGGCGAAGCAGAACATCAGCACCAAAGGTGGGTGCATGAGATGGGGGTCACCACTGCTGCCTCCAAAAACTGTTCTGTCACATAGTCTGCTATCTCTGGCCTAAAGGGGATGCTGTCTGGTAGTGGGGGTTGGGAGATTTCTGTCTGCAGTTGCCCTGATAAGACCAATGGACATTCAAGCTTGGAACTTGGGATAAGCTTCTTTCTCCCATTTGGGGAAGAGTGCCCACTTCCTTTAGTTCATCTGAGAGAAAGGTTCTGGATTCATCCCTGTTCACTGATAGGCAGGAACCACTTGCAAATTCAAGTCTTAAGATGAAGGCTGGCTGGCAATATAGGAATGGCAACAATGGACCAGATGCTACAGCCTTATCCATTTCAAAGTTTCATGAATAGCCAGCTGTACCATGGAAGGATCCAGGCTTCTTTTTAATAACATGTCATGGTCCTGATCATGCATCAAATAGCACCAGCACCTGTTTTCTTCTTGTCCCCGTTCCCCATATATATACTTTCATTCTCAAGTAGATGTGGGAATTCACTGCAAATAGAATTAATTTGGGGGTGAAATTATGTGCTGATTCTTCCAACACACACACACACACACACACGCACGTGCACATGCACACACATACACAATTACATTTGGAAATGTGAAAACAGTATAACAATGATCAAGACATTTTTTAAAAAGAAATCACCAAATCTCATCACCCTGACACAGTTCTTTATATCTGGGTATATACTGCACAGAAAGAGTTTGTAAGTTGCAAAATCACAACGTAAATACATTGCACCTCTTCCTTTACAAACCTTCTGTTCCATGTATTCCTCAGGCTGCTGCAGGTTTCAGGATAAGCATAGTAAATGGCCTCATAATATGCAATGGAATGGATATGCCATAATTTAATTAACCACCCTTATTGCTGGGCAATTCATTTGTTCCCAGTGTTATATTACTACAGCCAATCTCATAATGAACATCTTCATGCATGTATCTTTGCAATTCTGTTGAAATGCTTCCTGAGGAATAAAATCTCAGGAGTGACGATTATTGAGTTAAAGGGCAGGAACAGCCCCAGGGCCCCTGCTTCAGTTGACCGAACCGTCTTCTGCAGGGGTGGGCCCCTTTCTGAAATGTGCATACCCTCAGCACTACATAGCCTTCTCCTTCACCCCCAAAGCTGTCCCACGCACTCTTGGTGCCTTAGTTACTGCCTGTTGTGTGGGGATCAACTTCTATTTGCTCTCTGGGTGCCCTGCACCATGGTTTCAAAACAATGCAAACTTGTTTTGGGAAACAGACCAAGCTGATGTGGAATAGGCTCTGATCTCCAACAGCTGAGAGTCCACAGTAATTATCTTTGGGGGATGTCAGGCTTGGGGAGTAAGGAGCAGATGCGTTTCTTTCTCTGACCCTACATGGCAGAGAACTTTCCCCTTCACTCTTGACAAGTGAACCACAATGTTCAGATGCAGGCAGCCTTGCACTGACTACCACGCTCCCCTCAGGACCCACTATGTGCCAGGTCCTGCCATGAACATTTGCCTTCAAAGAGCCCTCCATCTCTGGTAGAGCCAAACAAGTAAACAACTAACAGGGATGCAACGTGGTGTCATGGTCAAGAGCAGGTGCATTGCAGACCAGGCTGACTTGGATTGGGAATCCCAGCTTTGCCATCTCCTTGCTGCGTGGCCTTGAGCAAGTTAATTTATATCTTTTTTTTTGTTTTGCCCTGGTTTCACCACCTAAAAAATAGGGGTAATATTAGTATCAACTCCTGTTGTGTTATTATGAGGAGTTAATGAGCCAGTGCATGGAAAGGATGCAGCACAGTCCCTGGCATGTAGTAAAGTAAGTGTTCAACAAATCTCAGGTACTAGTAGTGACATTGTATTACTAAAACAAGGTAGAAAGTGAAATATTTCCTAAGAGGGACTCTGATAGAGTAAACAAAACCCTAGTCTTCCTGCCTAGGGGATTGGGAAATGCTTTTTGTCCCCTCTCTCCCCAGTAGTGAGAGGTGCTAGGAGACACCAGCAGGCAAGAGGATCCAGTCTCTCCCACCAGCCCCAGGGCAGGAAGATTTGTAGGTGAACCCCAGTGAGCAACCTCCAAGTGGCTGGAGAGGAGAGGGCCTCAGTGATTTGTGGCTGCCTGAAAAACTATTTACAGAAGCTTCTGCTGTCTTTGCCTGTATTATTGCTACCAGGAGAAGAAAGTAACATGGCCCAGCTGACCAGTCTTTCCCAAGAGCTAAATCGGCCTTCTTGATTAGAAAAACACAGTCCTGGGCTGACAGCTTTGCCAGCAATCAGTGCTAATGCAAGGCCCAGCTGAGGAATATAGCAGGCCAGGCCCCACGCCCAGTGCCACGAAGCCTTCTGCCTTGTCCAGGACATGGTCCAGAGATATAAAAGAGCTGATTTAATAGCAGAACTACTTAGACTTGACATTTAGAAGTGCCAGCAATGCCTTATGTGCAATGAAAGGAACATGAGTGGGGAAGCTTCTCCTCCTTCTACCCGCAGAGCCCCCAGGTAAACTTTCCCAGAGGAAAGTCAATTGAGAATGGCCTTGAACTGACATGGCCGGCAGCACAGGAACATAGATAACAGACGTACCCATCACTACTGTGGTTAGCAATGCTCTCCCCATCAAGCCTTGTACTCATTTGTTTCTGGGAACAATCTGCTCTCCACTCGTGACTAGGCATCTATTGTCTGCATCCAAATTAGCCGTGCTTTCAATTCAATTTACCCATCTCTTTTGTACCCCCTGTTTAATGCCTGTTGTCTGAACACCAACTGTGGCAGATGCAGACCTGAGACAGATGCTGTCCTCTTCCCTCAAATAGCAACTTCAGCAGAATCACCACCTATCAGAGCAGGGTAGGCCCTGGGTGACCATCCACTCCAGCATTTCCCAAAGCATGTTCCCCACATGTTGGTTCCACAAGATTCTAATAGATGCTCAGCTCCAAAAGGGTTGTGTGGTGACAAAAGTTTGGGTAAAGCTGAGTGGAGGCAAGTTAGCTTTCTTGATTGTCAGACTTCCCAGAGCCCGTGACATGCCAAGGTGCATTGTGAATTTCCAATAGGGCTAGAGAATGCAGCATTCCCCAAGCATACTGAACTCCAGACCCATGTGGAAAAAGCATTTCATGAGACTAGCAGCCCAGACAACACTTTTGGGAAACACAGAATTATTCCAACCCCCTTCTTTTATAGATGAAGAGACTGAGGCCCAGAGAAGGAAAAGGACTTGCCTGAGCTCACCCAGGGAGTGTGTGGCAGGATCACACTAAATCAGCTTGTAGCACCTTCAAAAGGGCTGTCTCTAAAACCCCCAGTTTTTGAGACTGGGGAGCCATTAGAGGGTTTTAAGCACGGGGGTGATGTGGTTGAATTGGCCTTTTAGGTAAATCACTTTGACTGATGTGTAGAGGAGGATCTAGAGGGAGCCAGTGAGGGGACAACTGGAGTAATACAGGCGAGAGACGATAAAGACCTGGATTAGAGCAAGGGTGGGAGCGATTTTGAGGAGGAGATACATTCTAGGAATAATTGGGAGGTAAGTTGGCAGGACTTGGTGGCTTATTAGGTGGGGGAGGTGGTGGAGTTCAGGGTGATGCTGAGAAATCTGGCCTGGGTGACCGCGTGGATGCTGGTGCCATGTGTTGGAGAAAGAGCTGGTTGGATGCAGTTAGAGGGTGTTGAAGACTTCCATTCCGGTGGCTGAAGAATGTTCAGTGTAGATATCCAATAAGGATTTGGCTTTAAGGGGAGAGGTTCAGGCTAGACACCAAGATCCGAGAGATAACTGCATATAGATGGAAGTTAACGCACAAGAATAGAAGAAACGGCCTAGAGAGAACCTGTAGAGGGAATAAAAGCAATGTGCTTGGGATCAGTTCTGGCCTCTGAGGAACTTACCACCTAAACCTTACACTTCCTTTGAGGTTCCCTTCAAGCAGCATCTCCTCCAGGCAAGGACTGCTGCCAGAAGAGAAATACAAGGTGCCGAGTGGATATGAAAAGACAATTCATAACCAATTGGCAGGATTAAACGTCTGTGATGGCACACTGGATTCTGAGGAGGGGCTGAGGTAACTGGTAGGAAGAAGAGACTTTCCCCGGGTGGATGTGTGCGCTTGTCCCTGTCCTCCCTGGGGTCTAGTTCTATGTACATGTCTTATCTCCTCAGGAGACGGCACATTTGCTCCTGAAGGGCAGAGGGTTCTAAATCCTTAGATGTCCCCAGGGGATCTGAAGAGTGCCTGGCATGTGGTACTCACTATGAATTTGATGAACACCTGCATGGGAGTGGAGGTAGGGAAGGGATCCCCGGCAAAAGAAAGAGTGTGAGTAAGTGGCCCATGAGTGTGAAACTGCTGGAAATACAGAAGGATTGAGTGTGGCCATGCACAGGGTGCAGTAGTGTTGGAGGGAAGGGAAACATGGAAGACTGGAGAGATGGACTGGGACCAGGAGCTGCAGCCTTAACTGCCACTTCACAGGAGCTGGATACCTCTAAGAGGCGTGGAGAGCCAGATGGGTGCCAAAGCTAGGGTAAGTCTGAGCACAGCTGAGCCTCCTCAGAGGAGCTCTTTTTGCTTTCCACCTCACTGTTAGGAAAGCTGTGCTGAGGTCTTTGTCAGCTCCTCCCAGCTTGCCCTTGCTGGATGCTGCCTGCAGTGTCCAATGAAGTCACCAGGAGCAAAGTCATTATTGTTTGCAGAAGCCAACCCACCCCTTCCATTTCATTACTCCTGTACCCAAGAGAGAAAGAGGTAGGTCTAAGGTCTGAGGTACCATGAACTCTCAGGCAGGTCTATGAGAAGGGAACCTAATGAGGAACCCAGTCTCATTAGGCCATGTACAAAGGCGTGAGTTTGCCACTCCACCTACTCATTGTGGCTCCTGCCCACCATAAGGGAGAAATACAGGCATACCTTATTTTTTGTTTTTGTTTTTATATTGTGTCCTTTTTTTTAAATTAAGGTTATGAAAGTTAACATCCTTGTGAAATTACAGTTGTACATCATTATTAGTCATGTAGTAGGTACACCACTTCACCCCTAGTGCCCTCCCCCCTACCCCCTTTCCCCTGGCAACCACCGATCATTTCTTTGTCCATATGTTAACTACCACCTATGAGTGGAGTCGTACAGAGTTCGTCTTTCTCTGTCTGGCTTATTTCACTCAACATAATACTCTCAAGGTCTATCCATGTTGTTGTGAATGGGATGACTTTGTCCTTTTTTATGGCTGAGTAGTATTCCATTGTATATACATACCACATCTTCTTTATCCAATCATCAGTTGCTGGGCACTTAGGTTGGTTCCATGACTTGGCTATTGTGAGTAATGCTGCGATGAACATAGGGGTGCATGGAACTTTTGGAAATGCTGATTTCAGGTTCTTAGGATAGATACCCAGTAGTGGGATGGCTGGATCATAAAGTATTTCTATTCTTAACTTTTTGAGGAATCTCCATACTGTTTTCCACAGTGGCTGCACCAGTTTGCATTCCCACCAACAGTGTATGAGGGTTCCCTTTTCTCCACAGCCTCTCCAATATTTGTCACTCTTGGTTTTGGATATTTTTGCCATTCTAACATTTGTAAGGTGACATCTTAGAGTAGTTTTGATTTGCATTTCCCTGATGATTAGTGATGATGAGCGTCTTTTCATGTGTCTATTGGCCATCCATATATCTTCTTTGGAGAAATGTCTGTTCATGTCCCCTGCCCATTTTGTAATTGGGTTGTTTGATTTTTTATTGTTGAGTTGTGCGAGTTCTTTGTATATTATGGAGATTAACAATTTGTCAGATAAATAACTTGTGAATATTTTTTCCCAATTAGTGGGCTGTTTTTTTGTTTCAATCCTGTTTTCCCTTGCCTTGAAGAAGCTCTTTAGTCTGATGAAGTCCCATTTGTTTATTCTTTCTATTGTTTCCCTCATGTGAGGGTTTATGGTGTCCGAAAAGATTCTTTTGAAGCTGATGTCAGAGTGTACTGCCGATATTTTCTTCTAGAAGACTTATTGTTTCAGGCCTAATCTTTAGGCCTTTGATCCATTTTGAGTTTATTTTAGTAAATGGTGAAAAAGAATGGTTGATTTTCATTCTTTTACATGTGGCTATCCAGTTTTCCCAGCACCATTTGTTGAAGAGACTTTCTTTCCTCCATTGTAGGCCCTCAGCTCCTTTGTCAAAGATTAGCTGTCCATAGATGTGTGGTTTTATTTCAGGGCTTTCAATTCTGTTCCATTGATCTGTGCATCTGTTTTTGTACCAGTACCATGCTGTTTTGATTACCGTAGCTTTGTAGTATGTTTTGAAGTCAGGGATTGTGATGCCTCCAGCTTTGTTCTTCTTTCTCAGGATTGCTTTAGCAATTCGGGGTCTTTTGTTGCCCCATATGAATTTTAGGATTCTTTGTTCAATTTATGTAAAGAATGACATTGGAATTCTGATTGGGATAGCATTGAATCTGTAGATTGCTTTAGGTAGTATGGACATTTTAACTATGTTTATTCTTCCAATCCATGTGCATGGAATGTCTTTCCATCTCTTTATGTTGTCGTCAATTTCTTTCCAGAAGGTCTTGTAGTTTTCATTGTATAGATATTTCACTTCCTTGGTTAAAGTTATCCCAAGGTATTTTATTCTTCTTGTTGCAATCGTGAATGGGATTGAGTTCTTGAGATCTTTTTCTGTTAAGTTCATTGTTAGCATATAGAAATGCTACTGATTTATGTATGTTGATTTTATACCCTGCAACTTTGCTGTAGTTGTTGATTGTTTCTAATAGTTTTTCTATGGATTCTTTGGGGTTTTCTATATATAAGATCATGTCGTCTGCAAACAGCGAGAGTTTTACTTCTTCGTTGCCTATTTGGATTCCTTTTATTTCTTTTTCCTGCCGAATTGCTCTGGCCAAAACCTCCAGTACTATGTTGAATAGGAGTGGTGAAAGTGGGCACCCTCGTCTTGTTCCTGTTCTGAAAGGGATGGGTTTCAGTTTTTGTCCGTTGAGCATGATGTTGGCTGTGGGTTTGTCATATATGGCCTTTACTATGTTGAGGTACTTTCCTTATATACCTATTTTATTGAGGATTTTTATCATAAATGGATGTTGGATCTTGTCGAATGCTTTCTCTGCATCTATTGAGATGATCATGTGGTTTTTTTTCTCGTTTTGTTAATGTAGTGAATCACATTGATTGACTTGCGGATGTTGAACCATCCCTGTGTCCCTGGTATAAATCCCACTTGATCATGGTGTATAATCTTTTTGATGTATTGCTGTATTTGGTTTGCCAAAATTTTGTTGAGGATTTTTGCATCTATGTTCATCAGTGATATTGGCCTGTAGTTTTCCTTCTTTGTGTTGTCCTTGTCAGGTTTGCGGATCAGGGTGATGTTGGCTTCATAGAATGTATTAGGGAGTGCTCCATCTTCCTCTATTTTCTGGAATAGTTTGAGAAGGATAGGTATTAAATCTTCTTTGAATGTTTGGTAGAATTCTCCAGAGAAGCCGTCTGGTCCTGGAATCTTATTTTTGGGGAGGTTTTTGATTACTGTTTCTATTTCTTTACTTGTGATTGGTCTATTCAGATTCTCTGTTTCTTCCTGATTCAGTTTGGGTAGGTTGTATGAGTCTAGGAATTTATCCATTTCTTCTAGGTTCTTCAATTTGTTGGCATATAGTTTTTCATAGTATTCTCTTATGATCCTTTGTATTTCTTCAGTATCTGTTGTGATTTCTCCTCTCTCATTTCTAATTTTATTTATTTGAGACGTCTCTCTTTATTTTTTTTAGTGAGTCTGGCTAAGGGTTTGTCAATTTTGGTAATTTTTTCGAAGAACCAACTCTTTGTTTCATTGATCCTTTCTACTGTCTTTTTTGTTTCAATATCATTTATTTCTGCTCTAATTTTTAGTATTTCCCTCCTTCTACTGACTTTGGGCTTTGTTTGTTCTTCTTTTTCTAATTCTGTTAGGTGTCGTTTGAGGTTGTTTATGTAAGATTTTTCTTGCTTATTGAGGTGAGCCTGTATTGCAATGAATTTCCCTCTTAGGACTGCCTTTGCTGTGTCCCAAATAATTTGGTACAGTGTGTTTTCATTTTCATTTGTCTCCAGACAATATTTGATTTCTTCTTTAATTTCTTCAATAATCCATTGTTTGTTCAGTAGCATGTTGTTTAGTCTCCACATTTTTGGCCCTTTCCAAGCTTTATTCTTGTAGTTGATTTCTAGTTTCATAGCATTGTGATCAGAAAAGATGCTTGATATTATTTCAACCCTCTTGAACTTATTGATGCTTGCTTTGTTTCCCAAGATATGGTCTATCCTTGAGAATGTTCCATGTGCGCTTGAGAAGAATATGTAACCTGCTATTTTTGGATGAAGTGTCCTATATATATCTATTAGGTCCATCTAATCTAATTTTTCATTTAATTCTATAATTTCCTTGTTGATTTTCTGTCTGGATGATCTGTCCTTTGGTGTTAATGGGGTGTTGAGGTCCCCTACTATTATTGTATTGCTGTTGATGTCTCCTTTTAGTTTTGTTAATAGTTTCTTTACGAATTTTGGTGCTCCTGTGTTAGGTGCATATATATTTATAAGTGTTATGTCATCTTGCTGGAGCATCCCTTTTATCATTATATACTGCCCCTCTTTGTCTTTCTTTATCTGTTTTGCTTTGAAGTCTACTTTGTCTGGTATAAGTATGGCAACACCTGCTTTCTTTTGTTCATTATTAGCTTGGATTATTGTCTTCCATCCCTTCACTTTGAGTCTGCGTTTGTCTTTGGGGCTGAGATGTGTTTCCTGGAGGCAGCATATTGTTGGATCTTGTTCTTTGATCCATCCTGCCACTCTGTGCCTTTTGATTGGAGAGTTCAATCCCTTCATGTTTAGAGTGATTATTGAAATGTGGGGGCCTACTGTTGCCATTTTATCACTTGTTTTCCGGTTCTTTTGCATTTTGTCCTGATGGAGAGCCGTTACTTTGTGTTATTGTCCTTCTGCTTATCTCCTTTGTTCTGGATTTTGTAACCCCTTTCCTTTTTTTGTTTTTTCAGGAATGAGGTTCTTCCTGAGCATTTCTTGAAGAGCAGGTTTTGTGGCGATGAACTCCCTTAACTTTTGTTTATATGGGAAGGTTTTTATTTCTCCATTGTATTTGAAGGATATTTTCGCTGGGTAGAGTATTCTTGGCTGCAGGTTTTTGTCCTTCAGAGTTTTGAATATTTCATTCCAATCTCTTCTAGCCTGTAAGGTCACTCCGGAGAAATCTGCTGATAGCCTTATGGGGTTTCCTTTGTAAGTTATTTTCTTTTGCCTGGCTGCCCTTAGTATTTTCTCTTTGTCGTTGACTTTTGCTAGTTTCACTACTATAAGCCTTGGGGTTGGTCTTCTTGTGTTAACAAAGTTTGGAGATCTACTGGCTTCTGTCACATGAAGTTCCATCTCTCTTCCCAAGTTTGGAAAGTTCTCAGCTATTATTTCTTTGAACAGGCCTTCTGCCCCCTTCTCCTTCTCTTCTCCCTCTGGTATACCTATAATCCTTATGTTGCATCTCCTAATTGAGTCGGATAATTCTTGGAGAGTTTCTTCATTTCTCTTTAGTCTTAGTTGTCTCTCCTCCTCTGTCTGCAGCATTTCTATATTCCTATCCTCCAAATTGCTAATTCTGTCCTCCATATTATTGACCCTACTGTTCAGAGAGTCCAGATTTTTCTTAATCTCCTCCATTGTTTTCTTCATCTCCAGTATTTCTAATCGTTTCTTCTTTATAATATCAAGCTCTTTTGTGACAAAGCTCCTGAACTCATTGAGTTGTCTATCTGAATTCTCTTTTAACTCATTGAGTTTTTTAATAATGGCAGTTATGAAATCATCGTCATTTAGGTTATAGATTTCATTGTCTTTGGGATTGTTTTCTGGGTGCTTATCATTTTCCTTCTGTCCTGGAGATTTAATATATTTTTTCATACTGCTTGATGGTGTGGATTTGTGCCTCCACATAGAGATAGAGTTTAGTCGCTGCTTCCACTTGTTGCAACTGGTGTGTGTGGGGGGGCAGCTGTTTAGAGTGCACCAACCAGGAACCCTGTCAGCTGTTACTGACAGGACCTGGACCCCCTCCTCGTGTCACAGTGGTCCTGTGCGGTCCCTCGTCAGTTGTGGGGGTAATCGCAAGGGGGCCTCAGGCTGCTGGTGCCTACTGCTGCAGCCCATTTAGATGCGCTCCCTCCTTGTGGTCTGCAGTGGTGTTGTGGGCTTTCCCATCAGCCAGGAGCAGGATCACCTATAATCGCCCCTTTGTCCCTAACAGAGCCCACAAGATCACACTTGTCCACTATAGGTCCCAGCAGAGCTATGGGTATCTTCTGCAGTCTGTCGTTAGCTCACCTAGCTGTGCTGCTTTTGCCCCAGGGCCTTCCTGCTTTGCGATTGCCAGTTGGGACCTCTCCACTAGAGCTGTGTGGAGGCTTTCACTGAGGCTGCTGTAGGAACCTGGAGTTCCCCCCTGGGCTACATAGCCGTTTCACCAGAGCTCCACTCTGCCCCACTCCACTCTCACTGGATATCTGGGAGTCCCTTGCCTCGTCTGGGACACAGCCAGAGTCTGTGGGCCTGGCGGTGGCTTGTAAGCTGCTGCCTTGTGGGGAATTCTGCTCTAGGGAGCTTCCTGGTGTTCCGAATGCTGGGAGGGGCCTCCCTGCCAATGGCAAGCAGAGGCCCTCCCTGCTGGGGGGGTGCGGGACCCTGAAGCGTGTCCCCAGGCTGCAGAGCCCACCCAGTTGGAGCTCCACCCAGTCCCCAAGCATGTCCACGGGAAGTCCAGGCACCCCCTGCATCGACCCATGCACCAGAGACCGTGAGCCCAGCAGCAGCTTACGGTCTGGTGCTGTGCCGGGGAATCCGCCAACCGGGAGGTCCCTTTGTCCTGGATTCTGGGCGTGGCCTCCCTGCTAATGGTGAGCAGAGGCTTTCCCTGCTGGGGAGGTGAGGGACCCTGGAGCCCTCCCCCGCGCCACAGAGCCAGGCGCTGGAGCTCCAACTGTGTCCCCAAGCACGTCTACGGGAAGTCCGGGCACCCCCTGCACTGACCCATGCACTGGAGACCATGAGCCCAGCAGCAGCTTGCGGTCTGAAGGCATACCTTGTTTTTTATTGCACTTCAGAGATATTTCATTTTCTACAAATTGAAGGTTTGTGGCAACCTCGCATTGAGCAAGTCTATCAGCACCATTTTTCCAACAGCATTTGCTTGCTTCATATCTCTGTGTCACATTTTGGTAATTCTCACAATATTTCAAACTTTTTCATTATTATTTTTATTATATTTGTTATGGTGATCTTTGATGTTACTATTGTAATTGTTTTCGGGTGCCACAAACCATGCCCATATAAGACGACAAACTTAATGGATAAATGTTATATGTGTTCTGATTGCTCCACTGACTGGCTGTTCCCCTGTCTCTCTCCCTCTATTTGGGCCACCCTATTCTCTGAGACACAACAACATTGAAATTAGGCCAATGAATAACCCTACAACGGCCTCTAAGTGTTCAAGAAAAAGGAAGCATCACATGTCTCTCACTTCAAATCAAAAGCTAGAAATGATTAAGCTTAACGAGGAAGGCATGTCGAAAGCTGAGATAGGCCGAAAGCTAGGCTTCTTGCACCAAACAGTTAGCCAAGTTGTGAATGCAAAGGAAAAGTTCTTGAAGTAAATTAAAAGTGCTACTCCAGTGAACACATGAATGCTAAGAAAGCAAAACAGACTTATTGATGATACGGAGAAAGTTTTAGTGGTCTGGATAGAAGATCAAATCAGCTACAACATTCCCTTAAACCAAAGCCTAATCAAGAGCAAGGCCCTAGCTCTCTTCAATCCTATGAAGGCTGAGAGAGGTGAGGAAGCTGCAGAAGAAAAGTTTGAAGCTGGCAGAGGTTGGTTCATGAGGTTTAAGGAAAGAAGCTGTCTCCATAACATAACAGTGCAAGGTGAAGCAGCAAGTGCTGATGGAGAAGCTGCAGCAAGTTCTCCAGAAGATCTAGCTAAGATCGTTAATGAAGGGGCTACACTAAACAACAGATTTTCAATGAAGATGAAACAGCCTTATATTGAAGGAGATGACATCTAGGACTTTCATAACTTGTGAGGACAAGTCAACGCCTGGCTTCAAAGCTTCAAAGGACAGGCTGACTCTCTTGTTAGGAGCTAATGCAGCTGGCGACTTTAATTTGAAGCCAATGCTCATTTACCATTGTGAAAATCCTAGGGCTGTTAAGAATTACTACTCTGCCTGTGCTCTATAAATGGAACAATAAAGCCTGGATGACAGTTCATCTGTTTACAACATGGTTTACTGAATATTTTAAGCCCACTGTGGAGATCTACTCCTCAGAAAAAAAGATTCCTCTCAAAATATTACTGCTTAATGACAATGTACCTGGTCACTCAAGAGCTCTGAGGGAGATGTATAAAAGAATAATGTTTTCATGCCTGCTAACACAACATCCATTCTGCAGCCCATGGATCAAGGAGTAATTTTGACTTTCACATCTTATTATTTAAGAAACACATTTAGTAAGGCTATAGCTTCCACAGACAGTGATTCCTCTGATGGATCTGGGCAAAGTAAATTGAAAACCTTCTAGAAATGATTCATCATTCTGGATGCCATTAAGAACATTTGTGATTCATGGGAAGAGGTCAAAATATTAACATTAACAGGAGTTTGGAAGAAGTTGATTCCAACTCTCAGGGATGACATCAAGGGGTCAAGACGTCAGTGGAGGAAGTAACGGCTGACGTGGTGGAAACAGCAAGAGAACTAGAATTAGAAGTGGAGCCTGAGAGGTGACTGAATTGCTGCCATCTCATGATAAACTTTAATGGATGAGGACTTACTTCTTATGGATGAACAAAGAAAGTGGTTTCTTGAGGTGGAATCTACTCCTGGTGAAGATGCTGCGAAAATTGTTGAAATGCATGTAGAATACGACATAAAGTTACTTGATAAAACAGCAGCAGGGTTTGAGAGGACTGACTCCAATTTTGAAAGAAGTTCTACTGTGAGTAAAGTGCTATCAAACAGCATCAGATGCTACAGAGAAACCATTCATAAAAGGAAGAATCATTCAACACAGCAAACTTCATTGTTGTCTTATGTTAAGAAGTTGCCACAGCTACCCCAACCTTCAGCAACCAGCACCCTGATAAGTCAGCAGCCATCAACATCAAGGCAAGACCCTCCACCAGCAAAAAGATTATGACTCACTGAAGGCTCAGGTGATTGTTAGCATTTTTAGCAATAAGATAGTTTTAAACTAAGGTATGTACATTTTTTAAGACATCATGCTATTGGACACTTAATAGACTACAGTATAGTTTAGGCATAACTTTATATGCACTGGGAAACCAAAAAATTCATGTGCCTCATTTTGTTGTGATATTTGCTTTATTGCAGTGGTCTGGAATTGAACCTGCAATATCTTCATGGTGGGCCTATAGTTTGCAGCTTGAGTCCAGCCAATCTAAGTGCCCGCTGACACACACAAAACAAAAACAAAAAATCAACATTCATCCTATGAACAGAACAGAAGCAGAATCTCCACACACGAGAACTAGAAAAATGTGAGAAAAACTCAAGAGAAAAGGCAATCAATTGAGATGACCCGGATGCTGGAATTAGCAGATAAAGGTTTTAAAAGCAGCTATTATAGCTATGCTGAAGGACATAAAGGGAAATATGCTTGTGATGAATGAAAAGACAGAAAATGTCAGCAAAGAAATAAAAATTATAATAAAGAATCAAATGGAAATTTTAGAAAATTTCAGAGCATACAATATCCGAAATAAAATTTACTAAGTAAGCTAACAACATAATGGAAATAACAGAAGAGTGGGAAAAAACGAAGATAGATTAACAGAAATTATCCATTCTGAAGAACAGAGAGAAAAAATTAAAGAAAAAACCCCAAGGCCTCAGAGACCTATGGGACATTGTAAAATATCTAAAATATATATAGTTGGAGTCCCAGAGGGAGAGGAGAGAGAATGAACCAGAAAAAAATATTTATTTGAAAATATAATGGAAGTAAACTTTCCCAATTTTGTGAAGGACATAAAATCACAGATTCAAGAAGCTCAGTTAAACCCGAGCAAGATGAACACAAAGAAAATCATACCTACCACATCACAGCTAAACTGCTAAAAATCAAAGATAAGGATAAAATCTTAAAGCAGAGGAAAATGACATACAAAGGAGCCACAATTCAAATGACTGCTCACTACACAAGAAATAAAATGGAGGCTCAAAGACAGGGGAACAACATCTTTAAAGTGCTGAAAGAAAATAACCAAAAATTCTATATGCAGCAAAAATCAAGAATGAAGATGGAATAAAGATTTTTTAATTTTTATTTATTTATTTATTTATTGAGGAGGATTAGCCCTGAGCTAACTACTGCCAATCCTCCTCTTTTTGCTGAGGAAGACTGGTCCTGAGCTAACATCCATGCCCATCTTCTTCTACTTTATACGTGGGATGCCTACCACAGCATGGCTTTTGCCAAGCGGTGCCATGTCCGCACCCGGGATCCGAACTGGCGAATCCTGGGCCACTGAGAAGCAGAAGGTGCGAACTTAACCGCTGTGCCACTGGGCCAGCCCATAAATAAAGATTTTTTTAGATAAAAGATACTAACAGAATTAATCCCCAGCATATTTGCATTACAAGAAATGCTGAAGGAAATTCTTTAGGCTGAAGGGAAATGATACCAGATGGAAACTTGCATCTACAGAAGAAATGACGAGGTTGAAAATGGTAAATATATGAGTAAATATAAAAGATGATTTTTTCTTCTTGACTTCTTAAAAATACATTTGATCATTTAAAGCAAAAATTATAACATTTTATTGTAGATCGCATAATGTCAGTAAGATGTAATACGTATGACAATTATAGCATAAAAATTGGAAGAGGGTGGACATATAGTTGCAAGTTTTCCACATTTGACATGAAGTGGTATGGTATTATCTCTAAGGATATTGTGAAAAGTTATGAAGGTATATAATAATTCCTAGAACAACACAAAAAGATGTAAAGAGGTATCGCTAAAAATCATATAAATAAAATGGAAAACTATAATATATGCAAATAATCTAAGAGAAGGCAGAAAAGGAACAAGTTAGAAGTGAACAGAAAGGGGAAATAGAAAACAAATAGTAAAAAAAAAGGGACGTAAATCTGAATGTATCAATAATTATGTTAAATATTGTTATTAGCTGAATTGTATTCCCCCCACAAACTCATATGATGAAGCCCTAACCCCGAGTACCTCAAAATGTGACTGCATTTGAAGATAGGGCCTTTGAAGAGTTAAAGTGAGGCCTTTGGGGTGGGCCCTATTCCAAGCGGACCATTGTCCTTATGAGAAGAGGAAATTTGTACATTCAGTGACACCAGGGATGTGCATGCACAGTGGAAAGACCATGTGAGGACACAGAGAGAAGGCAGCCATCTATAAATCAAGCAGAGAGGCCTTGGGAGAAATCTAACCTGCCAACATCTTGATCTTGGACTTCCAGCCTCCAGAACCGTGAAGAAATAAATTTCTGTTGTTTAAGCGACCCAGCCTGTGGTATTTTGTTGTGAGCAGCCCAGGCACACTAATAACAAATGCTAATGGACTAAACACCTGAATTAAAAGGCAAAATGTCAGAATGGATTAACAGAGCAAGACATTATTAAATGCTTGCTGGAAGTGACTCTTTTTAATTATGAAGATACAGACAGACTGAAAGCAAACAGGTGGAAAGGGACATATACCATGCAGTAAATATAAGAAGGCTGTAATGGCTGGATTACTATCAGATAAAGTAGACTTCAAGGAAAAGAGTATTACCAGAGGTGAAGAGAGACATTTCATAATGAATTTACCAGCAAGATATGACATTCATAAATGTGTACATGCCTAATAACAGGTCTTCAAAATAAACCAAGGTGAAAATTGGCAGAATTAAAGAGAGAAGCCATAGCTGGAGATTATAACAACAGTTCTCAGCAAGAGATAAAACAACTAGATAAAAATTAGTAAAGATGTAGATGATCTGAATAATGTTACAGACCACTTTGACCTAAATAATATTTATAAAGCATTATACCCCCCAAAAGGAGAATACACATTTTTTTCAAGTATACATGATACATTCACCAAGACAGATTGTGTGCTGGCCCATAAACCGTGTCTAAGTAAATTTGACAGAAATGAAATCATACAGTAGATGTTCTCGGACCACAATGGAATTAAATAAGAAGTCAGTAACAGTAAGATAGCCCTCAAACCCTGAAATATTTGGAAATTAAACAATACACTTCTAAATAACATATGGGTCAAAGAAGAAATCACAAGGGAAGTTAGAAAATATTTTGAAGCACATGGCAATAAAAACACAACATATTAAAATTTGTGGGAAGCAGGTGAAGCAGTGCTTAAAGAAAAAGCTATAACTTTGAATGCTTATATTAGAAAAGAAAAATGGTTTAAAATCGATGACCAAGTTTCCACACTAAGAAGGGAGGAAAAGGTAGGCAAAGTAAACCCAAAGTAAGTAGAAGTTAAGAAATAATAAAGAGCAGAGGTCAATGAAATAGGAAAAAAACAATGGAGAGAATTAACAAAGCACAAAGATCAACAAAAATTGATAACTCCCTGACTAGATTAATCAGGAAAAAAAGGGGAGAGCACAAATTAGTAAGATCAAGAATAAAAGAGGGACTGTCACTACAGATCCTACAGCATTAAAAAGATAAAGATAATAATGAAATACTATCAACATCTTTATGCCAACAAATTTGACAACTTGATAAAATGAACAAATTTTTTGAAAATAACAGCTACTGAAATGGATACAAGATGAAGCAGAAAACAGTTCTGTGAAACACCTCAACTTTTTGTGTATGATGTAGGTATGGTTCAAGAATATCTTCATGACTTGTGGGTAAGCAAAGATTTCTTAGATAGGGTACAGAAAGTAATAACCATACATAAATATATATATATATATATACACACACACACACATATATATACACATATATACATGTACATACATATAAGACTTCATCAAAATTAAGCACTTCTGCTCATCAAATGACATCATTAAGATCTGTGCAGATGAATTCCAAATAATTTATGTAGACACTCTGACCCAAAGGAAAGAGAGCATAACCTCCCACTCCTTAAGTGTGGGCTGCTCATAGTGACTTCCTTCCAAAGAGGACAGAATGGGATGCGGGGAAAGAAAGAGTACGTTTATAGTGAGAAACCTAACAAACACTACCTCAGCCAGGGATCAAGGTCAACATCAACAGGGATAAGCCATGTTGATATGATGTGATGAAAATGGCACTACACCTCCGTGGTCTTCCATAAACCCATAAGCTCAGTCTAATCATGGGAAAAACATCAGACAAATTCCAATAGGGGGGCATCCTACAAAATACCTGACTAGTATTCTATCAAAATCATCAAAAACAAGAAAAATTTGAGAAACTCTTATAGCCAAGAGGAGTCTAAAGAGACATGACAACTAAACGTAATATGATATCCTTGATAGGATTTTGGAACAGGAAAAGGATGTTAGGTAAAATCTAAGGAAATATGAATGAAGTACAGATTTTAGTTAATAATAATGTATCAGTCTAGGTTTATTAATTGTCACAAATGTATCATGTAAGGCATTAATAACAGAGGAAACTGAGTGAGAGGCAATGGGAATTCTCTGTACGAGCTTCTCAATTTTTCTATAAATGTAAAACTGTTTTAAATAATAAAGTCTTGGGGCCGACTCCGTGGCCGAGTGGTTAAGTTTGCATGCTCCGCTGCGGCAGCCCAGGGTTCGGATCCTGGGCGCGGACATGGCACCACTCATCAGGCCACACTGAGGCGGCATCCCACATCCCACAACTAGAAGGACCGGCAACTGAGATATACAACTGTATATGGGGGGATTTGGGGAGATAAAGTAGGAAAAAAAAAAAGAGGAAGATTGGCAACAGTTGTTAGCCCAGGTGCCAATCTTTAAATATAAATAAATAAATAATAAAGTCTATTTTTAAAAAGCCATCATCAAGAAAATGTAGAGACAAGTCACTAACTGGGAGAAAGTATTTGCAAAATATATATCTGACAAAGGACTGATATTCAGGATATTAAAAAAAAACCCAACTCCTAAAACTCAATAATAAAAAGACAAAGAACTCAATAAAAATGGACAAAATTTTTAAGCAGACACTTCATTAAAGATGATAAACAAGTGGCCAACAAGCATGTGAAAAGATGCTCAACATCACTAGTCATTACGGAAATGCAAGTCAAAGCCACAATAAGATATCATTACACCCACTTGAATGGCTAAAATCAAAATGAGTAAAAACACCAAACGTTGGAAAGGATATGGAGCAACTAGATCTCTTACATGTTGTTGATGTGAATGTTAAATTGTACAGCCACTGAAATGTTCTAGCTCTCAGCTTCTTATAAACCTAAACATCCACCTATCCTATGACCAAGCAGTCACAATCCTCGGTGTTCACCAAAGAGAAATGAAAACAAATGTTCACAAAAAGTGTTATGAAAGAATATTCTAGCAGCTTTGTTCACAAAAGCCAAAACCTGTGTTAACAGCCAAGGTGTCCATCAGTAGGAAAATGGATAAACAAATTGTGATAAATTCATACAATGGAATACAAGTCCGCAATAAAAAAGATACAAATTACTGATATGTGCAACAACTTGGCTGAATTTCAAAATCATTTTGTTGAATGAAAGAAGACACAAAAAAGGACAAACTGTATGAATCCATTTATATGAAATTCTAGAATAGGTCACTCTAGTCTATGGTGGAAAAAAATTCCGAATATTGGTTGTCTACGGAATGTGGGAGCAGGGATTGACTGGGAAAGAACATGCCAGGATGATGGTAACGTGCTAATTCTCGATAGAGTTTTGGTTACACAGGTGTATGTATATTTCCAAATTTGTCAAATGAGACACTTAAGATTTGTGCATTTCATTATATGCAAATTTGATCTCATAATAAAAAAACTGCAAACAAATACTAATGGTATTCATACTGAATGCATCTTTGAAATGCATCAAAAATAAGATGGACTGATGAACAGCTAGGATGATAGATAAATGACAAGGCACGTAGAGTAAAATATTAGTTGTAGAATCTGAGGTGCATATATGAATGTTGACTGTAAAAGTCTTTCAGCTTTTCTGTATATTTTAAAATTTTCATAAGAAAATTTTGAAAAATAAAAGCCAAACCACAGTTTGGGAGAACATATAAAAGGAACAAAGGAGTAGTACCGCAGAACATATAAAGCCTCCTACAGATCAATAAGAAAAAGGCAAACAATTCAATATAAAAAGTAGCAAAATGGCTTAACAGGTGTAATACAAAAGAGGATATTCAAATGACCAATAAACACCTGACAAGATGTCGCGATGGACGCTGTAGTGTCCTGGGCGGGCTTCTTCAGGAGTTATTCTTGCAGCTGCACGGGTGCTGCTAGCAGGCAGCCTTTGGTTCTAAGCCCAGTATGAGATTCTCAGCCCAATTCAAATGCTGCTGTGGGCTCCACCCCCTCACCTCACCATCAACCAAGCGCAGGACCTTGGATAAGTCACTTAACCCCCCACAGCTCTGCTTCCTCATCTGGAAAACAATCAGGAATAGAAGTATCCTTGTCCTGCCTGCCTCGCCGAATTGTTGTGAGGGTAAAAACCACATTGAAAGTTCTACCTGGCCTGGAGAGTGCTATCTACATGTAAGCTACGTTCAGTAACAAAAGGAGCAAATGACAGAACTGAGACTCAGACCCAGGACTCTGAAACCCTCCCTAGCACCACTGCTCTTGGAGCAGATCCTCTGATTAATCTCCCAGTGTCTGCTAAGATGGAACGCTGCCTACGTAGAGAAGCTGTTGTGATCATCAAACCTAAAGTAACTCGCTCTGCTTTCTTAACAATGAAAACTATATTGACAAAAAACTGTTTCCAGCTCCTCCCACCCCCAGGTAATGATGCACTGTCACGTACGTACACAGAGTGATAAGTTGTAGCTAATCAGGGATCAATAAACTGGATGTCCTTAGATAGTTTTATGGATGGATAATTCTAGAAAGGCTCGATATATGCATTTGTAGGTGACATGATCTACACAGAGCTCACAATCATATGAAGGAGCGTCTATTACCCCAACAATGGGGGGATGAGCTCCCTAAATTGTGAAATTCTGTTCTCTGACCAGGTTTAGGAGAGTCCACCACAGGAAGAGCCCACTGTGTTTATGACACTCATTAACCCCTGATAGAAACAGTAGCTGGCACAGCTGTTTTGGTGCCATCTCCGACTGTGGGACATATTGCTATAATCAAACTGACACACACTTCACCTCTGGCCTAGTCCAGGACTGTACTGGGTGATATGCATCTAATATGTAGGAATCAATCCTCAAAAACAGCCCCGAGAGGCAGGTCTTATTATTCTCACTCATCAAATGAGGAAATGGAGGGTTGGGGAGGTGAAGGGAGTTGCCCAATGTCACAGAGCTGGCCAATGTTGTGGCCAGAACTTGAACTTCATGCCTGTCATGATCTCTCTTGCGAGTATAGAGTCAGTGCTCCTTCTGCTTCACTGTGCAGCCTACATGACTACATTCCGCGGAAAGCCAAACAAGATGAGCTTGGCCTCACATTCTGTGACCGAAAGGGCCCAAATGCTACCCACTCATTCATTGTCCCCATCTTTAGGTAAACTCTGGTTGGACAGTGTTCTCCTGCCCTTTCCAGGGCTGCCAGCAGGAAGCGTGGAAGAGATGCTTGTCTTGCATCCTTCCCTAGGCCCCTGCACATGACTAGCAGTTTGATCCCTTAGTTGTGGAGGCCATGCTAGTCTGAATGCAGAACAGCAGCGAATCACAAGCCCATGTAGCACTCATTAACAGGGTCTCAACTCGGGAGTGTTTGCCTCATGACAGCCAGCCAGTCCAGTGAAAGCTGTTCTGAAGCCAGGAAGGCCACCTGCCTGGGACAATGGCCTGGGAGCTGGTGCCCAGACATGCTGGGTGTGAGCCCAAGGAACCAACATAGCAGCTCATCAGATAATTATTTTCTTTATTACAAACCTCATTCCTCCTCCACACAAGCGAAGTCACAAGGATCCTCAAACTGATCAGAGCTTTTGAGAATGGCTAATGCAGGGCACGGAAGAGAAGTCTGCTGGAGGACTCCCAGCTAAGTAAAGGTGCGGGGGTGAGCGGGCAAGGTGTAGCCCCTTTCCTTGTCTCCTCTGCCTTTCTGATTGCTACCCTGCCTGTTGCTCTCCCAGCCAATGAAATCTTCCCCTGAGGGACCAAGCAGGAGTCAGGACCAGGGATTGGCACATGCAGGGGAAGTCCATGCTACCCAGAAGCCCGGCAGCAGCTTCAAGGTGAGCATAGACAAAGGGCTTTCCGAGGCAAGGACTGGCAAAGATGAGCTTCTTTAGGGGAACTGCCCTCAGGACCCATACATACTTTTGAAAATTAATGATCCTGGCAAATCTTTAACTTGAATGAGAGATTTTTGATTTCAGAACCAGCCAAAAGTAATAGAGAGCCAAGTAGTATGAGGGAAAGTGCACGGTGTCGGAAACCAGTCCAAGCTGGGTGAGAATCCGAGTTCTGCCATGAAGTTCCTCTGTGATCTTAGACAAGTAACTGCAAACCTCACTGGGCCTCTTGTCTTGTCCGTAAAATGGAGCTAATAAGAGCTATCATTTGTGGAGCTTCTGCTTTGGCCATGCTCTGGGCATGTAAAGAAATTCTCTCATTCCAGCACCACAACAGCTTTGCAAGACACATTGTTTCAATGGTGCTTCTCACTCCAGCCTTGCAGCCTGAGCCCCTAGCAGGAATGACATTTACATGGCTCCCTCCTCACCCTGTCCCCGCATGGTGCTTGTTTGTGCCCACTCCTGATGGATGTACGGGACATTTTCACACTCAGATCAGGAAGAGCTAGCTCTTGGACACTCTATAGAGGTGACTGTCATAATCCAAGGTGCATATACAGCTTCTTAATGTTTGTTTTATGTGCCAGTTTTTCCTACCCAACTGGGAGCTTCCCATATACGGGTGGGGTTGGCCTCCTTGCTGGAGCCTCAGCACCTAGTCCAGTGCCTGGCACACAGACAACCTCAGTAAGTGTATGTTGAATTGATAATGATGTAGACTCTTGCTCTGTCACAGATAACTTCTTTGGTGGCTCAAGAAAGTTAGGATTGTCCCAGGTCCCTGACAGACACAGGGACAGAGAGCTCAGAATTAAAGACACCACAATTAGGCAGAAGCCCTTAGAGATGGCCTAGTTATTGGCCAGATAGTGGCTTGCAGCACAGTGACAGGAAGAGATGGTTCAAAGTTACCCAACAAGCTAGGGACAGAACCTGACCCAGACTTCACGCCTCTTGATCTCAGGTGACCCAGCACCCTGTCCAGTCCTCTGGCCTCCTTAAATCTGGCCAAGCTGATTCCAGCAATCCCAGAGCCAACAAGGCCCCCAGTGGACAGCACTGAAGCCCTCCCCTGGCAGTTGTGTGCTGCGTGTGGGGCTGGAAGAGGAGCAGAGCTGCTCCCGCGTGGGGCCCCAGGTTATGCTCTGGCTTCAGGCCCTCCCCCCTGACCTTGCAGGCACTCAGGAAATCACATTCTGGGCACTATCTGCTTCCTCCAGCATCTGGGCCCCTTTGCTCTGACAGGCTCACTACCAGCCCATCCCCTGGCTGCTCCACCCTTGGGCCAAAGCCGGCTCAGGGGTCCCCAGTGTCCTGGCCAGCAATCAGAGTTGCTTCCCAGATTCCTTCCCAGCATTATGAGGAGATAGCCTGGGTCACTGCTGTCCTGTTGTAGCCAATTCTTCTTTTGGAGGGCCCACGCATATAGCTTCTCAGCTTTTGAGGTGACGGCTGGAAAAAGCAAGGATTTTAGAGACTGGAGGGCCAGGCTGCCAGTGCCCACCACCCCCTTATCAGCTGTGTGACTTAGGGCAGCCTGTGAGAAGTCTGCTTCCCATGGGGCTGAGAAGGTTCAATGAGACAATGCATTTGAACGGCCCTAGCAATATGACTGGTGCCCACAAGGGGCTCTGTAAATGCCAGCTTTCCTTTCATGGGGAGGACTCTTAACCAGGGGTCCCAGAAGGGCTTTAGGAGTGCCAGGAAGCCCCCTTGATGGTCTACATTGTATGTGCATGAGCATTTTCGTGGGTAGAAGCTCCGATGGGAGCTTCAAAGAGGTTCTATGACCCACCAAAGGCTAAGAACCTCTGATCTAGAGGGTTTCCTCTCAGGTAGGAAGTACCTAGAGCCTAGCCAAGAATCAGTTACCCCTCTCATGTGGGGCCTGCATTGAGCCAGCTCAGCAGGTCATGGGG
Organism: Equus quagga; assembly: GCF_021613505.1. Classification (NCBI taxonomy): domain Eukaryota; kingdom Metazoa; phylum Chordata; class Mammalia; order Perissodactyla; family Equidae; genus Equus; species Equus quagga. The sequence continues at coordinate 4,871,950 of NC_060276.1, forward strand.
CTCTGAGATACAAGAACCTAAACATTCATGGGGCCCTTGAACTGGGCTCTAGAGAGCCAGACATGGGAGCAGCCCACACTGCAGTACAGAATGACCCAAAGGTGCCCTGACCGTGGAGACTCGAGGAAAGAAGAGTGGGGGTGAGGAGAGGCACTGTGGCAAGGGCAGGAGACAGTCAAGGCACAGTCAGCTACATCTTGAAAGAGAAACTGGCTCCCCAAAGGCCAGAGTAGCAAGGACGAAGGCCCGGAGAACACAGGACAGAGCAGCACAGGATATTTTGAGAGGTGGTTTAATACAATGGATAAAACCACAGGCTCTGGAGCAAGACTGCCCATGTTGGAATCCTGGCTCTGCTCGCTGCTACCTTGCCATGCCCCTGGGTAAGTTACTGAACTGCTCCAGGCCTGTTTCCTTATTTATAAAATGGAGGGAATGACAGTACCTACCTATAGGGTTGTTGCTAGGGTTAAATGAGTAAATATAGATAGAACCTTCAGAATAGGGCTGGGAACCTGGCAAGCACTCCACAGGTGCTTGCTGCGATTGTTCTTACTCAGTCCAGTGAGGCTGGAGGATGGGGCTCATGGATGAGTACAAAGAGGTGAAGCTGGACCAGTAAGCTGGGGTCAGACAGGCTGGGCTGAGTCTGGGATTGAATCTGCACATTCAAGAGTGCCGTTGACTGTTTCTAAAGAGAGAACTGATGTGAGCTGATGTGCGCTATACGAAGGTCATAAGAATATGATGGATGCAGAAGCAGGTCATCCAGTCAGCCAGTCAGCCGGGCATTCATTTGCTAAATTCTTACTGTGCCAGGCTCATAATGAACCTAGAAGAAGAGTTTCTGGGAGCTAGATGCTTCAAATACCATGTATGGGGCTGATTCTGTGCCCTGGAGCTGCTTGAACTTCTCCCCCTTCCCCCGAGTAGTGCAGCACCTCTCTGTGAGGGGAGGCTGGGCCCGGGTGTGCACGAGGAGGTGGAGCCCCCCCAGATACATCTACCTATGGTCAACAAAGCTCATCCTGCTAACGTCACCATGCTCTTGCAGGCAGAACAAGTCTATGGTAGACAGAATAATAGATATCTGTCCTAATGCCCGGAACCTGTGAATATGTTAGCTTACGTGGAAAAAGGTACTTTGCAGATGTGACTAAATTGAAGACCTTGAGATGGGGAGATTATTCTTGTTTATCTGGATGCATTCAACATAATCACAACGGTCCTAGCAAGTGAAAGAGGGAGGCAGAAGAGTGGATCATAGTGCGATGTTATGATGGAAGCAGAGTCAAAAAGAGATGGGTGAGGGGGGTTGAAATTTGAAGATGCTGCATTGCTGGCCTTGAAGATGGAGGAAGGGGCCATGAGCCAAAGAATGGAGGTGGTCTCTAGAAGCTGGAAAAGGCAAGGAAGCCGACTCTCCCCCAGAGCCTTCCAAAGGAATGCAGCCCTGCCCACACCTTGATTTTAGGCCAGTAAGACACATTTTGGTCTTCAGGCCTCCGAAACTGTAAGATAATAAATGTATGTTGTTTTAAGCCACTAAATCTGTGGTACTTGGTTACAGTAGCAACAGGAAACTAATACAGAGTCTGCGAGAAAAAAGGAAAAGTAAAGCCGTGTATGAAATCTATTTTAGAAATAGCATCAAACCAGGTGAAAGAAAACCTCAGGGAAATTAAAGCTTATTTAGCATGTGCTCTAGGGGAACCTGGATGCGAACACGAAGGGAAATCCACCTAAATCTTTACTTCTTCTTGAATAATCCAGTTTATTCCAGATGGATTACAGATTGAGATATATGGGGAGAAAGTAGAAGAAAGTGAAAGGGAGAACAGGATGGTGAAGGGTCTTGAAATCATGTCAGAAAAGGAATGAATGATAAGCCTGGAGAAAAGAAGATGAGGGGTCCATGGGTGCTGTCTCCACCTACATCCAGAGCTGTCATGGGAAAGAGCACACAGAGGAGAGGAGCAGGATGGTGGGTAGACGCTTCTGGGAGAGAAGTTCCAGCTTAGAGTAAGGATAACTCTCCTAACAATTGGCACTCTTTGAACCCGGAACAGGCTGCCTTAGGAAGCCTGTCCTTCGAGCTATTCCAATAGAAACGAAGTTCTGGAGAGGGAGCTCCTGCACCTGGCGGAGGGTTTTGGAACTGATGGGCCCCTCCCTGATTCTAGGTTGTGTCAGATACCTTCTGCAGCTTTGCGAAGATCGAGGCAATCAGTGCTCTTTTTTGTCTGGACTTGAAGTAAAGAAAAAGACTAGCATCAGTCCAGAGACCAATTCCTCTCATATTCACACATGCAATATGAGAGAGAACATACAGAATCCATGAGGCCCGAAGTGTGTCCATGGACATCACCCCCAGACGGTTCCTCAGCGCTCCTGGGAACTAAAAGTAAAGGCTAACAGATCTGCCTAAACAGGCTGTGGCACCATGTCAAATAGATGAGTCTCTGCAGTGCTGTATTCTGGGAATGGAAGCAAGCAGAGGGGGAGCGGCAGAGGGGCTTTACTGTGGCTAGGACAGAGGACAAGGGAACTTGAAGGTCAGTGACCCAGTGGGACAAGCCAGATGTCTACCCTGGCCCAGCTTCCCCCTCATTTCAACATGTTTGGGTGACCAACCAATGCCACCTCCTGCCTGGCAAGTTAACTTTACGGCTGAGCAGGGTCATCCTGAGGCCAGGGCCTTCCACTATGTTCCTCCACCTCTGCGGAGATGCCAAAAACAGCCTCAATAAGAACCATAGGTAGTTGACTTAGACTACTTTGCAGATAAGGAAACCAAGACAGGGAGGTTAGAGAACATAGCAGAATCCGGAGGAGGACACGAGGTTCCTCAGACTGTGACCTGCCCAACAGCCCACAAAGTCATGAAAGAGGAAGGGGCCGGGAGGAGCCCTCCCTTCCCTGCTGTTTGCATAGGAGGAGACTACGTCTTTCACGGGGCTCCCAGCATGGCCTCCCTTCTCCACTTTCAACCTGCTCTGATTTATCTCCTCAAAGGAACCCCACCTTAAATACCAGACAACCCCTGGCTCAGTTCTGGAAGTTGCATGCCTAACTTAGTTGAGATTTGCAAGTCACAAAACCCTGATTCCCCTCACCCAAGGGTTGCATGCCTCCCCTCCCTTCTCTAGACACCCCCTCCTGGTTCCTTCTGGCCCAGAAAATGCTTCCAAACCCTCTTCCCCAGGAAGGCCAATGGGGGAAGAACGTGGCAAGCCAGCTGCTTGGCTGCTTTAAGTCAATCTGACATTGAAGGTCTGCAAGGTATAATTTTTCCCTTCTTCAAGAAGACACAATTTACAGTTCCAGCCATGACATCTTGCTGGCTGACAGTCCACATAGTTCATTGACAGCCTGTGGAGCATCCCTTCTTAGGAAAACCTTCCCTCAGGCCCCGGTGAGATTCAAGGTCAGCTGAGTAGCTAGGTAGAGATGTGGCCTGTCTTCAGTTCTGCTCTCCTAAGCAAGTAAGGAAGTGTTGGAGACCTGGCTTTCATGGCTTTTGTTACTTCACTGGACTCTCGAGACAGCCTGGGGAGGTGGCTGTGTGACCCCAAGCGAGTCACGTCACCTCTCACAGCCTAACTCAAGAGTTAGAGGATGGCAGTAATACTGTCCACCACATAGAAAGCACTCAGTGAGAAGCTGTTGTTACTACACTATGACGACCACTCCCACCGTCTACCAGTGCCCTCACCACAGGAGGCACGTATAGGGTGCCTCCCATGGGCCAGGGTTTGTGCCAAGTATGTACAGAGATTAAACTGCTGTGTGGCAGCTGCACTGCCTCCAATTTACAGAAGAGGGAACTGAGGTTCAGAGACATTGAGTAACTTGCCTGAGATCTCTGGGCTAGGAAATGTGGGAGTCCAGGGTCCACCCTCCTAACTGCTCCTGCTGCACTGCTCCCAAGAGCTGCCTCTCGAACGGCAGGCGTGGCTGTGAAACTGCTTTACCAAAGACTGTGGTAATGCCAGAAGCCCAGGTATGAGTCCCAGGATGTGCCCTCCACTGGCCCTGCCCCAGTGGGGCTTTCTGGATGGGGCCTTTCCCCTGCTCACCCTACTTGAGAGAAGCCCTTTCAGGAGATAAGCCACCTCCCCTGGTCACTGCCTTGTCCTGCTCTGAGATCACACTAAGGGCTCTCCAACATCCAGCCTGCCACACCCAGAGCTGCCAGGCCCAGGAGCCTGGATCCACCCTGGGCCCTGCTCACCCTGCACTCAGCAGAGCTGACCAAGAACGCACATCCATTAAACTAGCTAGGTAGCTACATGTGGGGCTCGTGTCATTTAGTGAACTTTGCTTTTCAAATATGGTAAAAGGGTGCATTAACCATACAATGCCAGAGCAAAGAAGAAAGAAGAAAAAGAAGGTTGGAAGTTAATTTTATGGATTCATGTAAGAGGCTTGAAATGATAGAAAATGCATTTCAAAGCAAGCATAGTATCACAGCTGTGTCAAGTAGCAAAAGAGGAGACAAAAACAGAATGAGAACATTAGCTTACTGTTTCTCCTTTAAATCTTTGGGGGTTAGCCATCACTGAGGAATGAGAATACATGAATTTGTCTGTAATTTCTTCTCTGCTAAAATCTGAAATGCTAATGTAATTTTAATGTAATTTAATATAATAATGAGTCCATTCTAATTCACTCTTAGTATATAGTTTAGCACAAAAGACTTTTTATTGTTACCATGTCCAATTTATTTCATTCATTCATCCCCTCATTCATTCATTCAATAAATATGTGCTGGGCTCCTATTCCACACCAGGCCCTGGCTGGACCCTGGAAGGAGGAGAAAGAATACAGCCACACATCAGGCTTAGGCCCTGACCTTGAGCCTTGTGGTCCAGCAGAGAAGACAAGGCAGGGACCTAAATACTCAAGTGGAACGTGGTCACAGTGCCCCAGGAACAGTAGGGTGTTAGGATGGAGGCTCCAAGGAGGGGCAGAGGACATGCAGCTAGAAAGATAATTTAGGAGGCCTGCCCAGCTCTTGGCTTCTCATAATGACCAGGAAGGGGATCTAAGCCAGAAAGACTCCTGCTTCCCTGTCTCAGCTTGGCAGCAAGCTGGGGTGCAGCTTGGGGTGAGCCCTCGCTTCCCTCTGGGCCTGTTTTCTCAAGTGTGAGCTAAGAGCTTTGGACCTCACAAGCCCTACAGGCACGTCCAGGGTGAGGAGCCTGAGCCCGAGTGCTAGAAATCTGGGCTTCAAATTGCCGGCCTCTCAGTCATCTTTTTGTTATTTCCAAACACAGAGCAGTTCCCATCAGCTCAGCCTTGGTGTGAGAACCATGGAAACTAGGAAGAAGGGTTGAACTTAGTAGGTGGCCAAACTACTTTCTGTTGCCCTCAAGTCTTGAGAACATCAATGAAAGACCTTTGTTCCCAATATGTCCCCAGGCAAGAGTGATGTCAATGCCAATAATGTCAAAATGTCCAGCAAACAAATATCCTTCTCTCTCATATTTCCCCCCTCCCCATCCCCTTTATCAGGTACAAAACAAAATATGCCAGAAGGGATGAAATATAGCTCCAGTGAGCTGAGAAGTACATTAACCGGAATGCAGAAGCTCTCTGGAGGGCCATTATGACTGGCCACTCTTGGGGTTTCCTGGATACCGCAGGGAACCAAGGCCCCTCTTGAGCAGCTTAGCAGGCAGATGGTTCTGCCACTCATGATGGCCTCTGAGCACTGGGCTGGAAGCCTCTGAGTGGAGAGGGCTGTGTGCCTGGAAGGAGTTGATTTCACCCTCTACCACACTTCTAGACACTTCCAAAGGGTCGGTGGTATTGATACCCACCCTCATGCTGACCTTGACCCTTAAACGCCTTTGAGGAGCAATGATGCATCAGGACTCCTCCTGGGCCTCACTCCCTGTACTCACTTCCTAAGGTTGCCATAAAAATTGCCACAAACTGGGTGGCTTAAAACAATCGAAATGTATTCTCTCACATTGTGGAGGCCCAAAGTCCAAAATTAAGGTGTCAACAGGGCCACACCCCTCGCAAAGGCTGTGGGCTACAATCTGCTCCATGGCTGTCTCCCAGCTTCTGGTGTCTGTAACCTTGGTGTTCCTTGGCCTGTAGCTTCATTGCTCGCATTACTGCCTCCACTTTCACATTTCCTTCTCCTCTTTTTCTCTCCTCTTCTCTCTCTCATAAGGATACTCGTCATTGGATGGAGAGCCCACCCTAAATCCAAAAGGATCTCAGTTCCAGATCCTTAACTTAATTACATCTGAAAAGACCCTTTTTCCAAATAAGGTCACATTCACAGGTTCTAGGTGGACACCCAGAGGGGTGTCTTTGGCAGCGACACCCCTCAATGCATTATACCCCTGTCAGAGGTGTTGCGTTTTTGAGAGCCAATTGGCAGAACTCAGACAAAGAGAGATTCTGGCCTGGGAAATTGGTGCTCTCATTACTTCTGTTGCACAAGAGCTTTCTGGAAGACTCAGCTCATAAGACTCCTTCCAACAGAGTAAAGCATGAACTCGAGTCAGGCTCCCTGAGTTTGCATCAGGGCTCTGTCACTTCCTAGCTGCTGTGTGACTCTAGGCAAATCACTTCACCTCTCTGTGCCTCAGTTTCCTCATCTTTAAAATAGGTATGATAACAGTGCCCACCCCAAAGGGGGAGTAAAGCTCTGTAAGTGTTTGCTATTATTCCCAGTATCCTGCTGTGATCACTACTCAGGCAAGCACATATCGTCCCACCCATATCCCCAGAAGCTGAATCATAAGTGGAACACATCAGCATTGGAAGCAATCCTAAAGACCATCGACTCTCCAACAGCCTCAGTCAAGAGAAAAATGGAAGCTCACAGGGCATAACTGACTAGGCATTTCCATGGATGCTCTTTTATATAGGAGGTGTCATGATAACGAGACTGTTTTTAAGCAAAGGAACCAGAATTTACACCATCAAGGAAATGTCTTCCTTCAAAGTCATCCCCTTGAGAGGCTTTACATGTCTTCTCACAGCTGCTGTTGCTGAAACCCTGTGGGGCTGTGGAGGCGGCCCTTGGAGACGGTTTATGAATCATACCACCCTTTGTAGCCAAATCCAGCCTACCCTGATTTAACCATCCACCTTCTCCATATTCTCTCAGAAAGCCTTTTGGGTTACCGACAGTCAAACCTACCCTCAAACGAGAAATAGCTGTTCCAGGAGTGGCTGGCCAACTCTAAAGGCAGACTCCCAAGACAAGCCCCACAGATGCCACGAGCACTGAGCACTCACTTAAAGCCCTACATGGGGGGTTTGAGGACGGTGAGCCTGCTGCCATTTCCCAGTACTGCCACATCCCTTACCTTACTTTGTCCTCAACAAGCCTGTGGCTGGATGCTTTACCATCCCTTTACTAGTGAGGTAACTAAGGACTGGAGAGGATGACCAGCTTTTCCAAGGTCACACAGCTAGCCCATGACAAAGAAGAGAGCTGAACTCAGACTTTCTGCTTCCAAATTTATCAATCTTTCCGCCATCCCAGGATGAACACATGGCATTTCTAACATGTTTAAAAATAATTTTCTGATTGTCTACTTTGTCCTTATTCCCAGTTTGAACTCGGGAAAAACAAGGATTGGTCTGCTGTATTCTCCAGGCTGAGCTGGATGCCTTGCTTTGCAATCAGCAACTGTGTGTGCAAGTGCTAAGAAATGCCAGGGCAGTGTGGCGCCTCTGGCCTTTAACGTGTCCTAGTCTTTGGAGTTCTAGGTTTACCTCTTGCTATCTGTAAAATGAGCATAGCGATAACAGAAGGAAGAGGGCTGGCCTCAAAGAGATTTTTAGGAATCTTGATTTTTCCTAGGATTAGCAATTGGAAGTATTCTCCAGTGGAGCGACACAGGGGTACCTCTGAGTTGTCCTACAAATAGCAGCACCAGCCCAGGACGAGGTGGCACTCGGAGTCCTGCCACATAAGTAAATGAGCCTGGATGGGTCACTAGCAGAAGATGCTAGAGAGCAGACGGACGCAGAGATGTGCACGTGATTCCTGAGGCTGAACCAAGGCTGCTCTTCACAGTGGCTTTATGAAACTGGAACAAAGTAAGACAGGGAGAGAGGCAAGGGGGAGGGGCACAAGTGCATTTTCTTATTCTATGTAGAAAAATAGGACATTTTAGGATGGAAAGAGGCCAGAAAGCCCACTGAGAGCTGCCTCCTCTTTTCCAAACCCTGAGTTCTGGCATAGTCTAATTTCTCTCCTAACACTTATCAAACCATTTTTAAAAGCAAAAACAACCATTCTCACTAGTGGCTTCTATTAGCGCCGGTGGTGGATTTTCCTGGGCTGTAACCATCCTCTCTGGGAGGAGATGGCAGTGCCTTTCCCTGGGTGCTGAGCTGCCCTGGTGAGGCCATTCCTCACCGGGCCTAAGCTGCAGGGCCTTACTGTCCTTTCCTCAGTCTCCTGGGGCCTGTGGTTCTCACTCCCCAGCAAGCCATGCTTGCCACTGTCCATCCCATTTCAGAATAAAATCCTAGTCCCTGGATCATTGAAAGGGAAATCTTTTCTCCCAGGAGGACCTGGAGCCTTTGCACATCCTTCTCCACAGGAAAACTCCCCCTCACCCTATAGAGAAAAGGTGCCTAGGCCTCCCTGGGACTTTCATTTTCCCATGAGGCTTTGCTGCAAACTTGGAGAAAATTCCTGGACCCAATGTGAGGTTGGCTATTTCTGCTTTTTTTCTCCTAAGGCTCTGTCCCATCATGCTAGTTTCTGGCCTGTGCCAGAGCTAGTTCATAAAGACAGACTGTTTTTAATCATCAGTTACCTTGCTGAGTGTTTGGGCTTACTTCCTAGTCCCAGCTGTGAGAATTAAATCAAACCAGTCCTGGTGAGGAGCCTAGAATGTCCTATGCTTTGCCTTGACAGGCCCCCCACCCCGTGAATAAAGTTCTGTGTTGGAGAAGACTGTGGAGACAAAGAGAACAGATAGGGACCAGCTTCACCACTGCATCACGGCCAGAAGTGTGCTGTCTCTCGCCTCCAGGAAGGTACCTTTGCAGGGCCGGGCACCCTCCACTGGGCTCCAGCATTGCCAAGTGCAGACTCTACCATCGCCCTTGCCATGCTGTACCCTAATTGTCTGTCTACTCCTCTCCTAACCCCAGGAGGCAGAGGGAGGTCTTTGAGGAGGGGTCCACACTCTTAGTGTCACTAGTCTACCCAGAATAGAGTAGAAGGCCTGACTGGAGCAGGTGTCCTGTAAATAAATATTGTTTGAATGAATGAGGAAAAATGTAGCCAAGGAACCTTTAATATGGTGTCCAGGTGAAAATAAACAAACCACCAAGAGAGAATTCGGTCAGCAGGTCTATCGGTCCCTGGTAGCACCTGCCCCTCACAGCCAGGCTCAGGGCCTCTCCCCACAGTCCTAGCTCTGACCTTACCCTAGCCCCAAAGGATCCACTCAGCAGCTTCTCTCTTGCTGCCCCAGAGCAGGCAGTCAGTGGGGCTGGGGGAGCCTCATTCCCCTGAGCCTACAGACCCACAGCCTTTCTCCACCCCAGCTATATTGGCCACGTCCACATAGATGAGCTTCTGCCTGGAGCCCTGCCCTAAGCCCCAGTGTGTTTGGATCAGGTCCTGTCTCCTTGCCCAGCTTTTGTACGGCTCTTCCACCACAGGTGATAGTCCTCTTCTCCCCACCAGCTGCTGGCAGGTTTTTGCTGTGAACGGTTCAGCATCTGGTAATGTACCTCCAAGCTCTGGACTTCCAGTGTCCCCAGGCTCCCACTGCCATTCTGACCCACAAGACGAGCCCCACCTTAGGTACAAATGTCTGCACAAGCCGCACCTACGTTTCCTCTCCACTTTTGGCAATGCCCGGGCCTTCTCGGCAGCTTTGGAAGGGATCTCTCTCTACAGCCCCAGCTGCCTACTCGTCGCCACCAGTCCAACTTAATAAGGATGCAGCCAAGCCCACAACTGAACCCATCCAGGATACTGCCAGGGACTGGAAGCTGCTCCCCCAAACCCGAAGAGGACAAAGCACTAAGCATCAAACGGAAGCTCTGCCAAGATCATCCCTATGTCAGATTTAGTGGAGCACCTGTCACCAAACCTTTCTCATCGCCTCCCATCACCACTCAATTACGTTGTTCAAAAGCAGCTCTTCCTGGAAGAGACACAGTTTTCCTTATACACCAATGAGATCCAAGTGGACAGCTTCACCAGAGTACTAACTGAGATCATTGCAAACTGACCTCTATCAATACACCTTCAGTAAGAGCCACTGTTTCCAGTGGTTGGAGCCTCTCTGAACTACTCTCCTCAGGGCCCCGTCTCGGGGCAGACTCAGGGCAAGGCTTCAATGTGAAAAATGTCCTTTGGCACTTTAGGATGTAAGTTCCCTTGAATGGGGCCCAGGAAAAGTCCATCTATGCTGCAGTATCCTCTATGGTGGTAAGATAAATACCACCAGCCCAATAATGACCCTTTATTGAGTACCCACCATGTGCCTCACCCTGTGCCTGGCCCTTCCCATTTACTCCTCTGAAACACTTTACAGAAGGGTGAAGTGACTTGCCCAAGGTCATGCAGCTAGTAAGGGGGAAAGAATCAGGATTACGACCCAGGTCTCTCTGACACCAAAGTCTCAGCTCTCATAGCCACGTAGATTATCTCCCTTTCATTGGGCTAGCTCAACCTGTCTGAATCAGAAGTTTCAAAACAACACAAGAAGATGGAGTCCTTGAGGATTCAAGATGTTGGAATATGGGGAGAAGTCATAGCTACTGGTTTCCCCAACAGAGCACTGTGGGTCTGTCTGTTGGTAGGCGAGCATGACGCAGCTACTTATGATCCAAACTTAGACATGCTGATAGCAGTGATCCAGTTACTCGAGCTGCTCAACAGACTGAGCTCCCTGAGGGTAGGCACCGGGTCTGATTCGCCTCACGATACACTGTAGCACGGAGTACAAGGCTTGAAATAGAACAGCAGTTTGGGCAGGATCCATGACGAGTACCACAAGGGAGGGCTGAAAGGCCACGGGGACTCGGAGGAGAAATGATCACATCAGGCTGGGGATCCAGATGGACTTTCTTTGAGCTGGGTCTTGAAGTATAAGGTCTGGTTTTAGACAGGTGAACACAAGGGAAGAGATGTCGTAGGTAGAGGGACAAGCAGAAGTAAAGACTCAGATAGTTTCAGGGTAAGAGCAAAGCCTCCATCTGCCTGGAGCACAGGATGTGCAGGGAGGATGAGGTGAAAGGTTGGAGGGGAGGTTGGGGCTGGACTGTGCATGATGGAATTGCAGTGTTCACAGCCACTGACAACTGAGCAGCCAGGATGGGTCAAGCGCTGGACCAGATGCTCTGCATTTATTATTTTCTCTTCAATCCTCAAACAGCTCCATGAGGCATTACTATCTCCCTTTGACAGATGGAAAAACAGAGGCTCAGGAAGAAAAGTATAGTAATTTTCCAAGGTCACATAGGAGATAGAGCAGGCATTCAAACTCAGATCTGCTTGATCTAAAGCCAACCATCTTCCCCACTGTTCTACACCGAAGGGATGAGTTAGGGGAGGTCTTGAATGTCAGGTAGAGGAGGTCTTGCTCCTGGGAGGTGATGAAAAGCAGGGCATGAGGTTGAAAGACCGAAATCTGAGAATGGGAAGACTCCCAGCTTTTGGTAGTAGCAACTATTCTAACTGCACTATCAAAATGACCTCAACTTGAGGCATCTTGGAGCCTAGGTTTTATTAGGACAAAGGGGATGTGAGGAGTGGAAGCTTTCTAGGAAGCCAAACCTCACAGCAAGGCTAAGAGGAGTACCAAGGTGAAGTTTCTATAGAACTGACCGTTTCCAGCATTATCTGGTAGCAGCCAAATGGAGGAAAAACATCAGCCCTTAAGATGTGATTTGTAATGATCAACAATGAGTTTCCTGTATATTTAAATCAGATCCATTAGAAATATGTCAACTTTCATCTAAATGCCTTCATCCACCTGATTGGGAGGCTCTTTGGGAAACTGTCGTGAGTCTGTGGCCTTGTGTCTATTTGCTCTCAGAGCTGGTTGGGCCAGGGAGACCGTCTCTAGAATTGTCCCAGGCAGAGGCCTCCTGTGATGGCATCTGTTTGTGCCTCCGAGGGTCAGGATGCCTGAGGCCTAGAGGACTGTGAGATAGGATCCCACTGCTCTCCCTCCAGATCTCTTGCTATTTGCCCGCAACACTGGCCTGTTCTCTAGCAAATGCTAGGCTTGAGTAGACCAGAGCTGCAAGTGGAGCTGGTGGTCGAAAGGCTGGGGCTACAGAAATGTGGAAATTCCTACCTACAAAGGCCCAGTGAAATGCGAAATCTCTGGAAAGTGTGCTCAGTCTGCACCATAGAGCGGGCTGCCTTAGACTAGAAGGGGCTGGATAGAGCATCTGGGCCAACTCCACATGGTACAGATGGGGAAAGTAAGAGGAGCCAGGGAGGGCAGCTGGCTCCCTCCAGGTCACTGAGTGTACTAAGCTGCTCTCTGGACTAAAGCCCAGGGCTCATAAGTTCTTAAGAACAATTCTACATGTTCCAAATGACTTCTTTCAGATGAGTTGTTTTGATCCAAATCACCTAAAAATAGAACTATCGCCTGGTTTTGCTCTGTAGACAATTTCTAGCTTCTTTACTTAATAACAATAACAATAATAGTAATAGTAATACACTGTGTTCCTTAAAACAGTTCACAACAGCTTGCATATGCATTTTCCCCTGGACTCTTCACAGCCCCTGTGAGGTTGGCATAGCAGGGATTTTCAAGCCCATTTTACTAAGCAGAAAACTGAGGCTCCAAGGAGCTAAGAAACTCACCCAAGGTCAAGTGGTAGAACTCAAAGTTGAATTCTATTCCAAGCCCAGTGCTCTCTCCACTCCCATGGCCTTCTCTGTGAGAGGTACCGGTGAAATGGTTTTCTGCAAAACTGAATTGTGGTGTTTTCCAAGCTGCTCTCAGTTGAGATAGTATTTGCATGTGGCCTTGTCCCCTCAGCAGCTTCCTAGAAACCACACCCCTAGCCACCTGGGGCCCAGCACAACAGCTCTAAGTCCCAACTAATGCCTCACTCTGCTCCAAGATCACTTTGGGACTTGAGCTGGCTCTTCCACACCTCCCTCTGTGGATGAAAAGACTCACATGCAAATAGAATGGGACATTTGTATTTGCATTGGGAGAGAAGCAGCCAGATCAAATATGATGACCACATTAACTAAATATTACAGGCATTTCCTTTCCAGTTTTCCTGCCTATCACCCACTCAATCTGGTGTAGAATGGCCATGCAGGAATGTGATAAATATTTTTTCCTTCCTAAACTGGAATTTAGCATGAATAGAGAAGGATTCAAGTGAGAAAGTTAGCTGTTGAAATCTTTGCTTTCATTGGGCCAAGCATCTGTGGGAAGGAGTTAGGGTTGTTCAGGATCGAGCTACGGCTGGGGGGAGAAATCTAGGTGTGATGCAGATTTTTAAAGCAGGCTTAGTCAAAATCCACAGCTGGGACACATACTATCTTTGTTGTGCTTCAGGTTACTCAGAAGCAGATGGGCCAAAAGGTGGAAAATCTTTATGAAGAAATAGGTTTGCACCTAGATGCTGCTTGACTGCTTAAAAGCATGATACTTCTCCCTGGAATGTGAGTCTAAGGACAATGAATGGGCGTCTGCTCCGGGCTTACAAAACGGTTGATCAGCAGTAGGCGTGAGGCAGGCATAGGCAGGACCCACACAAATCCCTCAATAGGGCTGGCAAGAGAGCAGTTCCTACCCTGATCAGAAGGCCTTTCAGCATCCTGATCGCACAGCTCGAATTGATAGGCCTGGATGCAGGAAGGTTTTGAGGGAGAAGGGAGCTCAGAGATGGGATAGGTCCACTCCTTCAATGGGAAGCTAGAGGAACCAAGGTCCAGAGAGGGGCAGGGACTTGTGCAAAACCAAGAGCAAGGCAGGGCGAAGCTGGGCCAGGGCTCAGGCCACCAGACCCTGGGGCCATTGTGCTTCTCCCTGCTCCAGGGTGACTCTCACCACTTCGGGCCACAGACTAGGGGTGGATGAGCTGCCTCCTTTATCTCTTGTGGCTTGTCCTGATGGGAACCCCTTTCCAGAGCTTAGGAGGAAGAAACTGATGGCACTGATGACAATGTCCCCAGCAAAGAGGAGCTATGAGCAGATCTAGGACCTGTTTGCAATAGAAACAAGAGAAGAACCACCTCCTGACAAAGCCTTTCCCACTGGACGGCCCTTCCTTGTTAGATATGCTCTGTTCAAAGTTCATCAACTCTGCACTTCACTCCTGGGCCTCAGCTCCACCAGCTCTGTCTGTGGGTCTGATGGGCCCACGTTTAACTCCAGGCAGCAAGCTTCTAGAAGATAGAGTGAACGGGTGGCACTTGGAATGTGTTTTTTTTTTTTATTAAGATTATGATAGTTTACAACCTTGTGAAATTTCAGTTGTACATTATTGTTAGTCATGTTGTAGGTGCACCACTTCACCCTTTGTGCCCTCCCCCACCCCCCCTTTCCCCTGGTAACAACCAATCAGTTCTCTCTGTCTCTATGTTTAACTTCCATCTATGAGTGGAGTCATACAGAGTTTGTCTTTCTCTACGTGGCTTATTTCACTTAACACAATACCCTCAAGGTCCATCCACGTTGTTGTGAATGGGACGATTTTGTCCTTTTTTATGGCTGAGTAGTATTCCATTGTATATATATACACCATATCTTCTTAATCCAATCATCAGTTGCTGGGAATGTGGCTTTTTGAGTGACAGACAGCACCTATCCTCCTGCTGTGTGTGTGTGTGTGTGGATGTGTGTGTGTGAATGAGTGAGTGAGAGAGACAGAGAAAGAGAGAGAGAGAGAGAAAATGAGGTGGCAGTAGCCACTGATAATCCAATAATCCAAAAGGGAGTTTTGAAGGGAGAACCTGACTGAAGCGTTGAGAGGGCAGGGGTTCTCAGGATTTGCAGTGTGAAGTGACTGAAAACAGTGGGACTTTCATGAAGGAAGTGAGGTGGCACCTTAAGTTTGGCCTATGTGCCAAGTAGGACACTAGGGTTGTGGGTTAACTTGGGGAATGTACACCTTACAAAGAACTTCCTGACATACTCCCTTGTTTAACTTTCCCAGTAATCCTGAGCCTATGTGTATGTGTTGGGGGGTGTTACCCCTATTTAATTAATGATGAAATTGAGGCTCAGAAAGCTTAAGTAACCCCCAAGGGTCACACAGCAAACATGTGGTAGAGCTAGAACTCAAACACAGGTCTTCAGCCTCCCTTATCCTATTCTCTTTTCACTATACACAGCAGACAGCTCTGCACCTTTCTTCCTCCCCACAAACCTATGCCTGCTGCCTGCTGTTCCTCCTCCCAGCACTCTGGACTTCGGGCTCACAGCCCCATTCCTCTGCCCCTACACCCCTAGCCCTGGCCCAGCGCTCAGCTCCACAGCCTGGCCCTGCCTGGGCCACTCCACATGGATGCTGATGAAAAGCAGATCATTGACATTTCCTTAGCCTCTACTCACCTTCTACAACCGGCTTTTTTTTGCTTTTCTTTTCTGTCCCTTCCATAAGGTGAGGAAATCTTTTTTTACCCTCAGTCCTGGATATAAAAGGAACAGCTAGACACCGCCCCCCCCCCCCCCCCGCCGAATTCACAGGCACAGCTGGCAGAAGGACTTGCAGTGGAAGACCACTGCCCCCTTTGCCCATTTATTGAGTCACTTGCATTTCATTCAGTTGACACTTATTGAATGAGGGTGGTTTTAGGCCAGCCCTCATGTCAGCCTCTGCCAGGACACGAGATTAAGACAGTCCAAGCTTGGCTGGCTCCACAGCCTTTCCCTGGATATTCTCAGTTTAATTCCATAATCATGCCTGGCAAGAGTTATCATCCCGTTTTATGGAAAAAGGAACCGAGCCCTATGGAGAGATGTGACTTGTCTGTCCATAATCAGAAAGCCAGTAAGTAACTCAGCTTGGATTCAAATTCAGCTCTCTCTGGGCCCTAAGCCTATGTTCCTTTGACTCACTAGCTTGGGCAGGGAAGGAGAGAGACAGGAAGAAGTTTACGGGGATCTCTCCTTCTCCCAAAGGGGATCTGGGCCAGACCAGAGGAAGCAAGGGGCCTGGGCTTCTCAACTAGAAGAACCAATGGCCAAGCTGACAAAGAACCACATGGAACCACATGGCTGTGGGTTTAAATCCATGTCTGCCTCTTACTAGTGGTCTGCTCAATTAAAGGCAGGCCTTGGTAGTGGTAGTCTTGACTGGCAATGTGCAGTGTGGTCAAGAGAAGAAAGGCTAGAATGGGCACCCCTGCTCTGTGTCCCAACTGCATTCCGCATAGAACCTCCATCCCCTTATGGCTCTTATTATCCTAAACTTCCATTATCCATTGTTATACTGAATTTTGTGCTCCCCCTCTAAATTCGTATGTTGAAGTCTAGTACCTAAGAATGTGACACCTTGATTTTGGACTGCCAACCTCCAAAACTGGAGACAATAAATTCTGTTGTTCAAGCCACTCAGCCTATGTTACTTTATTACAGCAATCCTAGCAAATGAATAATCCCATATACAGAGATATATCTTCCCTCCTGGGCTGTGAGCTCCTTGAAGGCAGGAGCCCAGCCCCAGTTCAGTGCCTGGTGCCCAGTGGATGGTCAGTCAAGAGTTGCTGAAGGTGACCTTGCCTGGGGTGGGTGGAGGAGGATATCAGCCTGGGCGGCAGCAGCCCCATTCCTCTCAGGACAGGTCTAGGGGGCCCACCGGCTGGTCCCTCCCTCCTTAGATTTTCTGCCAGTCAAAGAGGACATCCTTCTTCAGGGAAGAGGGCGTGAGCAGCTACAGCCACCTGCTGAAAAGCCACTAGTAAAGAGCCTGGGTAGCCCGTGTTCCTGGATACTCCAGGTCATTCTGGGAAATATTTAGTGCTAGCAAACAGCATGGGGTAAAGGCCTTGAGAATCAGGGTCTGGTCTCATTCTGCCCTGATCTGAGAGGAAACGAACTCTCTGGGGATTGGAGAAGGCTTCACAAAGTTGGGGATGTCAGAGCCGTGGCTTGAAAAATGCTTAGGAAAGGACAGTGGGGAAGGGGAGGAGAATTCCACAAAATAGGAATTGAACAAACAAGGTAAAGCAATGTGAAGGTACATGGGATGCTTGCTCGGGGATCAAAAGCAAGTCTGGGATGGCTGAAGCACGAGGATTTTGAGAAGGGGTGGGTGAGATCTTGGAGAACTGAGTAGGAAGTAGAATGTTGGGGTGAGGAGGGCCCTGAACACCAGGCCTAGGTTGGGAGTTCATTCTGCAGTCAGTGGAGACCCAGGCCTTCTGAGTGAGAGGTATGACTTCATAGTGGGAAGAATGTCCTTCACACCAGGACAGTGTAGGGGAGAGCTTGAAGCAAGGGAGACAAGTGACAGGGCTCTTGCTAGTACCCATGTAAGACATAAGTAGCCTGAGCCCCAGAAGTCAAATGGTTAGTGGCAGCTGAGGGAGAGTGAGGAGTTTCTAACTGGGCAGCTGGGGATATGGTGGGCCTCCTGACCAAGACCTAAAACTGTCCAGCCCTGCCTGTGTGCTCTCAAGGTCAGAGGAACTCCCATTCTCTCCACAGAGCCCACTGCCAAGCTCAGCCCAAGGGCCCAACATTGAGTAAAGAGTCTCTCAGGAAAGGTTTATGGACCAAACTAATTTGCAGAAGAAGGAACGAATGCTAAGCTTCTGTTTTAACACTGTAGAAAGACCCTCTGCCCCATAAAAGACACAGGGAATGAAAGTGGGAAGACGTCCCTGTGAAAAGCAGCCAATATTTAAATACAAAACTTCAGAAGCACTCACGGAAGTCAGTTCCTAATAGCAAAGAGGAGTTTAAACTTACGAAGTGTAATAGCTCACTGTGATTTACATGGTCATGCAGCAGGGAGGAGAGTTCATCTAAAGTGAACCAGCTCCATCTAGCAGCATTAATCATTGATGGCTTTGCATCTATTTCAGCCTAATAATACAGGGAAAAAAAGCCTTTTCAGGGCCTTTCCTTTTCAAGGAAAAGACTGCTTTCATAGTGTCACCCTTTGCCTATCTCCAATAGGCCCCAAGATGAGTATTTATCCTGAGCCCCCTTCTCTGGAAGTTCTGCAAAGCCTTCAGGGGTGTGCAGCATGAGCCTCATCCCCTGGCAAGAAGTAAGGTCTCAGCAAGTTGCCACAGAAGAAAGGATGTGCCTATGAGACCTTGGCCCTAGTATACATGCTCTGGCATACAAACGACATTCCATGGCACAGATGAGAAGCTTGATCAGTAAGAGAGGACTTGCAGTTCTTCAGAAATTTGTACTCAGCAGAGCAGGAAAGGCCTTCAAAGACTGTGGTTCACAGAGGGGAGTAGCTAGCACAGATTGGTGGGAGAGCTATGAGTACAAACCAGAGCTCTTGACTCCCACGCCCAGGCTTCTTCCACTGCACCATGCTGCCTGCCTTTCAGGCTAGACCCACAAATCCAACCAGTTTAACCATCTTGATAGAATTGTCTAGTAGAGTCAGCAACCATTAATTTCGCTAATTTCTTTTCTTACTCAAAAGATGGATGACTAGTTGTTCAAATAGTTCCTTGACTATGGTTGGGCATGGAGGGCTTTTTGACTGGAGGTTGTCTGTCACAGTTAAATGACCCATCAAAGAGCAACAGAGTAAGAACAGGCCTAAGTGGTACATACAGACAATAGAATGCTATTCCGCAATAAAAAGAAATGAGCTATCAAGCCAAGAAAAGACATGCAGGAACCTTAAATGCATATTGCTAAGTGAAAGAAGTCAGCATGAACAAGCTACATATTGTATGGTTCAATTTATATGACATTCTGGCAAAGGCAAAACTATGGAGACAAAAAAAAGCTCAGTGGTTGGCAGGAGTTTGGGTGGTGAGTGATGAAGGGGTGGAGCACAGGGGATATTTAGGGCAGTGAAACTATTCCGTTTGATTCTACGTCAGACATATGACTTTATGCATTTGTCAAAAAACACAGACTTGTACAACACAAAGAATGAACCCGAATGCAAACTATGGATTCGAGTTAAGGCTAATGTATCAATATTGGCTCATCAATTGTAACAAATGCACCACACCAATACAAAATGTTAATAATATGGGAAACATTGGGAGTATATGGAAACCCTGAACCTTCTGCTCAGTTTTTCTGTAAACCTAAAAGTGCTCTGAAAAATAAAGTCTATTAATTAAAAAAAAAACCAATAGGCCTAAGGAAGCAGTATAGGGATGAAAAGCTTCTGTTCCACAACAGACGAAAACGAAAATGACTGGCAGACTCTGAAACCCTGGCTAAAACTCTTCACCAACACATGTAGATGAACACTAAACAATTTGGTCACATATTTAAATATTTAGGAATATCCATACATAGGCATTATGTAGTCATGGTCTTCCGTGATATGCCCCAGAAACATACAAAAATGGAAAAAGCAAAACAAAGTAGAAACTCACAGGACAGTTGTCATTCTATACTTATCAAGCCACTTCAGAATATTCTCTTTCAATCTAGACCAACTGCACTAATCCTAGGATTTTCCCACTGAAGGCACAAGATGTGGGTATATATCAGAAAGTGGAACTCTTTGGACAGTCATTGTTCTTCTTTAGCTTAGGTCTTTTTGCTAAGCCCTTGAGTGCCTAGGACACGGAGCAAACAAACAGATATGGTAATAAAAACACAAAAGAAAACAGTAGACAAACACCACTGGGTTGATTTTATATGCACAATTGACAATTATGTAACATCGCACTCAGACTAAATTCTACACACAGTTCAAGGTGCTTCAGCATAAGCATCATTAGCTCCCCATGGGGGACCACTTTCAGGTAGTTCAAGAGATCCCTCAAAAAACATTCTTTTCATGAGAGAGAGGATTTAGTATTACAGAGACGGCAATTCTTCCCAAATTAATCCATAAATTCATTTCAATTCCAATAAAAATCCTAACAGATTTTCTTTCATCAAACTTGACAAGCTGACCATAACATTTACATGGAAGAAAAAAGGGCCAAGGATAGTCAAAACACTCATGAAGAAGAATGAAAGAATGAACAGGGGCTCACATTATGAGATAGCAATATTAATTATAAACCTATAGTAATAAAACCATATGGTATTAGCTCAGAAAGTGACCCACAGATGTAGGGAAACTTGATACATGACAATGGTAGAACAACAGATAGGCAGGGAAAGTATAGACTATTTAATAAATGGTGCTTACATAATTGGATAGCCACGTGAGAAAAAAATAAATCCTATACAAAATTAAGTTCCAGGTGACTTATAAAGCAATATGTAAAAGTAAAACATTAAAAAATTTAAAAGAAAATATAGGAGACTATATTTATGATAAGGGAGGATTCCTTAAGAGAAAAAATACAAGCCATACTTTAAAAATATTAATAAATTTGGGGGCCAGCCTGGTGGTGTAGCAGTTAGGATCACGTGCTCTGCTTCAGTGGCCTGGGGTTCACCAGGTGTGGACCTGTGCACTGCTTATCAAGCCATGCTGTGGCAGGCATCCCACATACAAAATGGAGCAAGATGGTCACGGATGTTAGCTCAGGGCCAATCTTCCTCAGCAAAAAGAGGATTGGTGGTGGATGTTAGCTCAGGGCTAATTTTCCTCAAAAAAAATTTAATAAATTTGACTTCTTTTAATTAAAACATTCATACAACAAAGACAAAATGAAGTTCAAACATAGCTACAGACTGGGAGAAGATATTTTCAATAGATATAACTGGAAAACATTCACATTTATAATATCTTAAAACTTCCTCAGATCAAAATGTAAAAGAAAAACAATGTAATTAAAATGGGCAAAAATGTGAAAGGCACTACATAGAGGATGAGATCTGAAAGGTCATTAAAGACATGAAAAGTTAGTCAACTCCCTAGTAGTCAGGGAAATACAAACTAAAGCAAGAAGACATACTTCACACCCATCCATTTGGCAAAATATAAGTCTAACAATATCACGAATGTTGCTGATGCTGTGAACATGCACTGCTGCTGGAAGCACAAACTAGCACAATCAGTTTGGAGACCAACTTGACAATGCCTAATAGACAGTTGCTTAAACAACTGCTTTAAGTGGAAGCTTAGGTAGTTTGCTTTAGACCTTTCCTCTTTTCTAAATTAGGCATTGGATACCAGACATTTCTCTATAAGCACTGTTTTAGCTGCCCCCCACAAATTTTGTAACTTTGTGTTTTCATTTTCGCTTAGGTCAAAACATTTTCTAGTTTCTCTCAAAATTTGTTCTTTGACCCATGGGTTTTTTAGAAATGTATTGTTTAATATCCATATAATGATATCATCAAGAAAGTGAAAGACGACCCGTAGAACAGGAGAAAATATTTGCAAATCATAGACCTGATAAGGGACTTATATCTAGAATATATAAAAAAAACTCTTACAACTCAACAATGAAAAGAAAATCCTATTAAAAATGGGCAAAGGATCTGAACAGACATTCTCTAAAGAAGATGGATGAAGGGCCGATAAGCGCATGAAATGATGTTCAACAGCATTAGTCACCATGAAAAATGTAAATCAAAACCACAGTGAGGTATCACTTCATACCCACCAGGGTGGCTAGAGGCAAAAAGTCAGACAACAACGTGTGTTAGGGAGGATGTGGAGAAACCAGAACCCTCATACACTGTGGGTGGGAATGTAAAATGGCGCACCTGCTTTGGAAAAACAATCTGGCAGTTCCTCAAACACTTAAACAAAGAGCTACAAATATGACCCAGCCAGTTCCACTCCTATGTATGTACTCAGTAAAAATTAGAACCAATGTCCACATAGAAACTTGTACATGAATGATGATAGTAGCATTTTCATTATAGCCAAAAGGTTGAAACAATGCAAATAACCATCAATGGATAAACAAATATGGTATATCTATATAATGAATATTCTTTGGCCATAGATAAGGAATAAAGTATTGATACCTGCTACAATACAGATAAACCTTGAAAACATTATGCTAAGTGAAAGAAACCAGTCACAAAAGCCTACACACTATATAATTCCATTCATATGAAAGTCCAGAATAGAGAAATCCACAGAGACAGAAATTAGATTTGTGGTTGCTTAAGCCTGGGTGGTGTGGGAAGATAGAGGGGTAACAGCAAAAGGACACAGAGTTTCTTGTTGAGGTGATGGAAATGTTCTAAAATTGACTGTGGTGACAGTTGCACGCATCTATGAATATACTAAAATCCATCGAATCATACACTTTAAATGGCTAAATTGAATGGTATGTGAATTATATCTTTAAAAAGCTGTTAAAAACCCCATATATTGGGAATTTTCCAGATATCTGTTACTGATTTCTTGTTTGATTGCTTGGTGGTCAGAACATTCATTGCACGATTTAAATTGTCTTAAATTTTTGGAGACTTTTTTATGGAGACATTCACATTTTATGTGAATGTGAATTATATGAATTTTATGTGAATGTTCTGTGTGCTCTTGAAAATAATGTGTATTCTGCTCTCATTGGATGGAGTGTCCAATAAAGTCAATTAGATCAATTTGGTTGATAGTGTAATCCAAGTTTTCTATATCCTTACAGATTTTTTTTTCTATTTGTTCTATCAATGACTGAGAGACGAGTATTGAAATCTCTGACTATAATTGTAAACTTGACTATTTCTCCTTATAGTTCTTTCAGTTTTCACTTCACATATTTGAAGCTCCTCTATTAGATGCATACACGTTTAGGACTGTTATGTCCTCCTGATGAACTGACTTCTTTATTATTATGAACTACTACTCTTTATCCCTGGTAATATTCATGGTACCAAAATCTACTTTGTTCAATGTTAATATAACTACTCCAACTTTCTTTTCATTAGTGTTTGCTTGTTACATATTTTTTCTTTTAAGCTATATGTCTCTTTATATTTAAAATGGAATTCTTATAGACAGCATATGGTTAGGTCATGCTTTTTACCAAAACTGACAATCTTTATCTTTTAATTGGAGTGTTTAGATCATTCTTTTAAAGTTATTGATTTCTGTTGGGTTTAAATCTACAACGTTGCTATCTGATTTTTTATAGTTTTTTAAAAAATTATTTTATTGAGGTCATATTGGCTTATAACACTGTATAAATTTCAGGTGTAATTCATTGTTTTTCAGTTTCTGTATAGACTGCATCATGTTCACCACCAATAGTCTAGTTTTTTTTTTTTTCCTGAGGAAGATTAGCCCTGAGCTAACATCTGCTGCCAATCCTCCTCTTTTTGCTGAGGAAGACTGGCCCTGAGCTAACATCTGTGCCCACGTTCCTCTACTTTATATGTGGGACGCCTGCCACAGCATGGCTTGCCAAGAGGTGCCATGTCCACACCTAGGATCCGAACTGGCGAATCCTGGGCCACTGAAGCAGAACATGTACACTTAACTGCTGCACCACCTGGCCGGCCCCAATAGTCTACTTTTTATCTATTACCATACATAGATGCCCTTTTACCCCTTTCGCCCTCCCTTACCCACTTCCCCTCTGGTAACCATGAATCTGTTCTCCTTATCTACGTGCTAGTTTGTTTATCTTCCACATATGAGTGAAATCATATGGTGTTTGTCTTTCTCTATCTGACTTATTTTGTTTACCACCCTAACTTTACACCTCAAGGAAATAGAAAAAGAACAAACTAAGCTCGAAATTATAAGAAGGAAATAAAGATTAGAGTCGAAATAAATGAAATAAAGACTAGAAAAAGAATAGTAAAAATCATCTTCATTGTTGTAAGATATTTCCACTGCATTTAGATTTCTAAGATGACAATTTTTTTCCTTCAGTACATTTAAGATGCCACTCCAGTGTCTTCCAGTTTGCACAGTTTCTGACAAGAAGTATGATGTAATTCTTATCTTTGTTCCTCATGTAATATGTCTCTTTCTTTCTGGCTGCTTTTAATATTTCTCTTTTTCAATGTTTTTCAACAATTTGATTCTGATGTGTCATGATGTAGTTTTCTTTACATTTATTTCGTTGAGATCCTTGGAATACTGGATACTTAGTTTTCATAAAGTTTAAACATTTTCCAGCCTTATTTTTTCAAGTATTTTTCTGCCCTCCCTCCTTCTTGACACTCCAATTGTGCAAATATTTTATCACTTTACATTATCCACAGGTCACTGATGCTAAGTTTCTTTTTTCCCCTAGTCTTTTCTCTGTACTTCATTTTGAACAGTTTCTATTGCTATGGTTTCAAGTTATCTAATCTATGGCAGTTTCTTTTCTGTTAATCCTATCCAGCACATTTTTCATTTTGTATATTCTTCATCTATACCAGTTTTACTTGAGCCTTTTTTATACTTCCCACTTCTCTTCATCATGTCCATGTTTTTCTCCACCTTCATAATCATATAGAGTGTTATTTATAATAGTTATTTTAACATTCTTGTCTGCTTATTCCATGATCTCTGTCATTTCTAAGAGTCTATTTCTTTTTTTTTAAAGATTTTATTTTTTTTCCTTTTTCTCCCCAAAGCCCCCCAGTACATAGTTGTATTATATTCTTCATTGTGGGTCCTTCTAGCTGTGGCATGTGGGACGCTGCCTCAGCGTGGTTTGATGAGCAGTGCCATGTCCGCGCCCAGGATTCGAACCAACAAAACCCTGGGCCGCCTGCAGCAGAACGCACGAACTTAATCACTCGGCCACGGGGCCAGCCCCCTGGAGTCTATTTCTTTTGATTGGTATGTCTCCTAGTTATGAATCATATTTTCCTGCTTCTTTGTATGGTCAATGCTATTTGATTGGGTATTGAGCATTGTGTATTTTACATTGCTGGGTGCTGGATTTTGTTATATTCCTTTAAATATTGTTGGATTTTGTTGTGGAATGCAGTCAGGTTACTTGGAATCAGTTTGATTCTTTAAAGCTTTGCTTTTAAGTTTTGTTAGGGCAGACCTATAGCAGCCTTTAGTCTAGGGATAATTTAGGCATACTACTAAGACAGTATCTGAGGATTCTAACTGATATCCTAGATATTACAGGTCTTTCCACCCTGGTTGGTAGGAACATGAAATATTCCCAGCCCTGTGTGAGCTCTGATAATGGATCAGTCTACTGCTTTCTAGGGATCTTTTCACTGACCAAAGGTAGTTTTTTACCCCATGCATGTGCAGATCAGAATTCAGTCAAAACTCAGGGGATCTTCTGCATCTCTCTGAAGCTCGCTGTATACAGATTCTGCTTCTCTAGTATTGTTCCCTGCCATTTCCAACCTTCTTGGCTTCCATGAACACTTACCTTTGTCTCTTCTATTGAGCAAGATCTCTAGGATTGTTCTGGGTTCCCCCTTCCTCTGCTGAAGCCCAAATAATGACCCCAGGCAGTAATCTATGACAATCATAGGGCTCACCTTACTTGTTTTCCCTCGGTTAGGAATCACCATTTGGCACTTTTTTACGGCCTGTTGTCCAATGTCTGAAAGCCATTATTTCATATATTCTGTCTGGTTTCCTAGTTAAGATGGAAAGTAATCAGTCCCTGTTATTCCATCAAGGCTGGAAGAGGAAGTCTCACATTATATTAATTTTTTTATTGTTTACAAGCACAAAATATTTAATAATTTAAAAAATATATTTTAAGAAAACAATTCTTTTATCCCTGACAGTATTTATTTTTGGTGCCATACACCTGGCCATCAAGAAAAGAATAATCTAGACCAGTTTCTAAACCTCAGAACTACTGACAATTAGGACTGGAAAGTTCTTGGATGTGGGGAGCTACACCATGCACTGTAGGATGTTTGGCAGTCGTGACAACCAAAAGTATCTCCAATCATTGCCAAATGTCCCCAGGGGTGGGGAGTGGTGGGAGCAAAATTGCCCTTCGTTGAGAACCAAACTTTCCCTATTATTGCAATCCATAGACTATCCTCTTTTTTATATAAGTTGGCAAGCCTAAAAAAAAATAATAGAGGCATATTGAAAGGGCACAGAAGCCAACCTGAAAGAGTTCCCAATGGCCAAAGTTCAAGCAACTTGAGCAATGAGCAAAAAATACCCAAAGCATAAAATAAAATCCATGAATTCATGCTGATATAAATAAATGTGGGAGAAGGTACATGCTTCCTAATAGAAAATTTTCAATTAATAGCTGTAGAAGGAATGATGGAAATAGAAAATCACCATTAGACCACCACGGTGATAAATGCTGCAGGTGGGATCCACCAATGGATGCTGTAATGAGTGGGCAAAAGTTTAAGTGGAAACAGTATATCTGCGTAATCTCAAAGTATTTCTCCCAAAATGTTTAGTAATTACAGGGGTGGGGGAAGGAAATGATAACTTTATGGTGGAGAATTCTGGCAGAAACCACTTTAGCCAGGTGACAAGATGAGCATTCCCAGTAATACATACTGATACCATGTTATCTCCTGATATTATGAACTGATAAGGGCACATCATCTCCGTGGCAGCCTTCCCCACAATGCACAATCTCAGTCTAATCATGAGAAAAATTCAGAAAAATCTAAACTGTGGGGCATTCTACAAAATAACTGATTAGTGTTCTTCAAAGTGTCAAGGTCATAAAAGACAAGGAAGGACTGATGAACTGACATAGATTGGAGGCAACTAAGGAGATATGACATTTAAATGAAACATGGGATCCAAGATTGGATCCTGGAACTGAAAAAGAATACATTAGTGAAGAAAACTGGTAAAATCCAAATAAAGTCTACAGTTCAACTCATATTATTGTACCAAGACTAATTTTTTTAGTTTTGAGGGCTATACATTGGTTATACAATGTGTTAACATGGGGGAAGCTGGCTGGAGAGTGTGATGCAGTTCCCTGTGGCATTTTTGCAACTTTTCTGTAAATCTAAAATTATCTCAAAAGATTTTAAAAATTGGAGCATCCTGTAGATATACATCTGTGTATTGTAAAAGAATGTTGTTAGTCTAGACATTGGAAACACAGAATCCCAGAGTTGGAAGGGTCCCTGTAGATCATTTAGCTCAATTCTTCCATTTTACCTTTTGAGCAAACCTGGACCAGGGAACGAATGCGATTTGCCCAAGTTGATGCAAACAGTGGCAGAGCACGGACTGGAACCTCTCCTCCTGCTTCCAGTTGAGAACTCTTGCTATATCTACCTCATAGTCTTTTGTTCTCACCTCTAAAACATCTGCAAACACACCCTGAGTTATTTTGGACGTATATTATGCTGGGTATCTGTTTTCTAGAGCAGAGGTCAGCAAACATTTTCTGTAAAATAGCCACATAGTAAATATTTTAGTTTTTGAGAGATATTTGGTCTCTGTGGCAATCACTCAACTCTGGCGTTACAGCACAAGAGCAGTGATAGACAATATGGAAACAAGTGGGTGTGGCTACGTGCCAATAAAACTTTACAAAATCAGGCAGTGTGCTGGATTTGAATTGTGGGCCACAGTTTGCAAACACATGCTCTAGATCTTTGCTAAAAGATATGATCTTTGTTAGCTCAGGGACATGCACCTAAGATGTATCTCACGTAGTACAGTCAGTAGAAGGTATGTGCATATCCCCATCTGGGCAACAGTATTAGAGTGGAGGTCACGATGGTGAGATCTTCTAAAATGAAGAAAGAATAGCAATAGTGATAAGCTCTCTTTGTGCTAGGTTGGCCCAAGCAGAGGATGATCAAGTAGCACAAAGAATGTCAAAGACAATAAGCCCATAAATGGAAAGATGAACAGTTATCTCTCTGACATTTCATTATGCCCTTCTGGCAAGGTGGGGGGCTTTCTCTAGAAACACCCAGAGCTGTGGAGCTTTCAGGTTTCAAAGAAAATGCATTAAATCTAATTTCAAAATAGCTGGTCTTTATGCTAAAACATACACACACACTCACACATAAAAGGAGCAAAGTATTGTGATCTAAAGTAGTTAGAACAAATGACACAATAAAAAGAATAATTCTGTTAAGAAAGCATGATTTATTATAACTCTGTTCAGTATCAACAGAAAGCAGGGATGAGCGAGCAGGCTGAAAGCAGGAAAGAGTATTTCTTAAATACGATATTTAATGTTATTTCCAAAGAAAATGTTTCTTAATCGGACTCTTTCAAAATTTTTTTCTATTTAATAATGGTTATTATTACCTACTTTAAAGATGCCCTGTGGTGAAAATAATCTTTTGAGATGATGTAGAACCTCAGAAGTATCTTTCCTTCTCATTTTTTCTCATTTATCTTCAATCCACAACCACAAAGTAAGACAAACAAGAAAAATACTAAATATACCGAGCTTGTGTTTTAATAATTTCTACTCCTGACAGTTACTTGAATTTGACATAATGCTTCCATTGGTCAGATTAGCTTGTTGCTTCTTAGGTTAAATATTTCATATCCAAATTGTGTTTCCTTCTCTATTTCACCACAACCTTACAGGGAGACACAGCTTTTTGTTTCTTTATCAATCCTGAAATATTGTGCCTCAGTTGGTCAGGGCAATGTGGACTGCAGGTACAGTCCGTTCAGCTAGCAGCCCAACCATACTGTACCAATGAGTCCCAGGGGTCACCTCATTGTTCCTGGGAGGCCACTGGAGTAAATGACAAGAGGGCAGGAAAGGAGTTAGTGAGGACTCAAAGCTATGTTAACCAAAAATGCCAGATTTCCTGGGACAGGCCCATTTCCAATAGTTGGCTTCACTGACCAGGCCCTAAGTACATACGTTCTTATCAGATTGTGAGTCTAGAATTCTAACTTCAGGGCTAGGAGACTTCAGATCCAGCCAGAAAAGATGAGATAGGGAGAAAATCTCTGAAGCTTCCAGGACCTTGGTCACCTTCTCTTATTTGATATCCTTGCTCTCCCCTGCCTACTTACCATTAGGGGCTGATTGGCAGTGAAGTCCCTAAAGTGAAAGAAATGTCAGTCATGAAGTAGAACCTGGGATAAGAATAGCCAGGGCAAAGCAGGGGAAGACAAGCACCTGTGACACGTCATTGAGTCTCTCTGAACCTTCAATTCCTCATCTAGCAAATGTGTATCTAATACCCACCTTGTCACACTGCATATGAGGATTCAACGTCAGAATGCATGGAAAGAGCCCCTAAAAGCTCTCGCACAGAGTAAGCCTTATGATCATTAGGAATCTGCCCCTGGGGCTTATGGGAATAGGGATCCTGGTTAGCCAGCCCAAGACAAGACATAGCCCCAGAACTTAGCTCTCAGGAAACACAAGTGGGCTTTCCAGCCACCTCAGCCGCTGTCTTCACCCTACCACAGGGCAAATAGTTTGGAGAATGCGCCCTATGTATAGGTAGTCAAACAGCTTTCCCTAGCTGAAAGTCAGCATCTTCTGAGTGAACAGTGCCATGTGACAATCTGTTGACTGGATATTTTGAGGAAAGCAGCTACTAGGCAAAAGAACTCTCCATCAAGTTCTCTCAAAATTCCAATTCACCCTAGAATAGGTTCTAAGCTGAAGGCCATTGCAGGATATTGCTTAATTGAAGTGACTCTTTTCATCACCACTCTTTCCATCTTCATCCAGTATCTTTTAGTTAATTGTCCAAAGGTTGAGCTCTTTGCAGCAGCTGCCATTCCCCTGGCTGCCTGGGCTGGAACATTGAGGCTGCCTGACAATTTCCTAATTTTGATTCTAAGTTGAGGACAGTACCACAGTAACACATGAGAATCAGGGCAGAATATCTAAGGTAAATATCCCAAGTTTGTTTCTGTGGCCTGTTCAATACATTTTGGATTTATTACCCTCTCTATCTGCTGTGACCTCAAGGAATGAAAAGCCATTTTAATAGTAGTGTAAGTAAAGCTAATTTAAGAAGGGAAATCTGCTATACATATATCAAATAATGTCTTTCAAACTGAAGTGAGTGACTTTGGAGTGACTCACTGCCTTGGACTACCCTTTTGAATTATTCATGCTTCTTTCTCTAACACAACTGAAAGCTAGCACCCCCATCACACGTCAGTACTGGGGAGTGGGGCAGAGATTGTGAGAAGGGATCAATTTATTACTATTTGTGAATGGGTAGTCTGAAAAATAAAGGAAAATGCTTTTTAAAAACAGATGCATTGAGACAATGCCTACTTTGACAGATCTTAACATGTGGTGGCATCATCTATTTGATGGCATCTATCCTCAGTCAACTTGTAAGTATGTATTGAGTATCTACCATATATGAAAGAGAACACTCCACTCCATAAACACAGAAGCCTAAGTAATCACAGAGATATGGTGTCATTTAAGCAAGAAGAGAACAGGAAATGGAGAGGAACTTGAATTTCTGAGTACCTACTATGTGCCAAGCTCTATGCTAGGTTATCTCTCTCTCTCTCTCTCTCTAAATACACACACACACACACACACACACACACACATACACATATAACTTTAATTCTCTTAAGAACCATGGAAGATAGGTGTTATTAGCTCCTTTTAAAAATGAAGAAACTTGAAGGAGGTAGATAATAAGAAGGTTATCCACGGCCATACAGGCAGTATGAGATAGGGCCAGGATTCAATCCTGGTCTCTCAGACTCCAAAGACTGTATTCTTTTCAATATACCATGTTGATATCTGAAAATATAGTTCTTCAGATCTAGGGCAGGAAATGTACATGATGATCCTAGACTATCTTATCACACCTAGCAAGGAATTTTTCAAAGACTACCAGAGTCATCGAAAAAGGACTCAAGGAGCCAACTTAAAGAGGCTCCCAATGGCCAATGCAAGCCTCAGTATGCATAAGAACAATGGATTAAAACACATTAAATATATTTAAATCCATGAATTCATCACTATACTTTCAAAAATAATCATTCATTGACTTTATTAGCAATGCTAGTGAACTAGCTCATTATTTTGAATTAGGCATTTATCTAGCCTTTATATTATACCAACTGTGCCCTCAGATAACCAAGTAGTAGATGTACAGACATATTCTAGCTAACAAATAAAGAAGGAATAAAAAAAGAAGATTATCACCATTGGCAACCCTTAACGAATGAATGAATCTAGACTTGAATCAATCTAGACAGTGGCTGCTAACATAAAAACAGAGACAATCAGACAGGATGTGTCTCTTAATGGAGAGCAAAAAACCATGTATGAAGTAGTCTCTCCAAAAACAAGACAAAACCCAAAAAACACCTTAAAGCTGAATCTGATTAAGCCTCTAAAATCAGCTATTAATTTAGAGAAAATACAGAAGTCTGAGGATACTGATAGTATCTAAGAATTAAACTTAACAATGGGAATGCAATCAGCAAAATCCAGAGTGTGGGAAATGCTACAGGGAAAACAATCCATTTTCTTCAAAAAATAAATTGCAAGAAGAAAAGAAGATCAAGAGGGAACCTGTAGATTAAGACACTAAAAGGCTATGTCAGAGGGATCTTGTCAAGATGGTGGTGTGAGCAGGTGTTGAACTCATCTCTTCCCACGAACACAACCAGGTTACAATTATTTTTGGAAAAATTACCCTGGATCGAAAACTGAAAACTGGATAAAAAGAACCCCCACAAGAAGGGACAGTCCTGACGAAGGCAGAAGAGGCAGAAATTCCTGCTGGAGAGGAAAAAAGCCACCTTTGGGAGCTGCAGAGCTTGTCAGCTGGCTAGGCGGGAGCCACCCCAAGGTATGCAGCCCTCCCTGGAGGAGTGAGGTCTGGAGCAGGGGCTGATACTGCTATAAGTATCCTTCAGACTCAGCCCAACTGAGACGAGGGTCTCACTGTCTGGCTTTGCTAGCTATTAACTGCAGCGAGGATAACCCCAGTGACAAATAAAAATGGCAAGCAATAGGATATATTGGAGTATATGAGGAAGCCATTTTGTGTAAACCTAATTCGGCCTGACCTTGTCTTTCCAAAAGGGCCTGACTGAGGCTGTTGAGCATGCATTGTATATCTGCTTTACATATTCCCTATGGCAACAGCAAAGGTCCTTGAGATAAAGGAGCAACTTCCCTCCCCCTCCCAAGGTTGGCATTCCCTTAAGGATTAAGCATCTTTCCTTAGGCTAGGAATTGATTGCTGAGCTCACCAGTGACCACCCAGCTTGAGACAATAGGCTTGCCTCCTGCTACGCCCTCGAGAGAGGAGACCCACTGCCTGCTGTGTCCATCAAGCACTGTGTCATGCCGACAGGGCAATCTTGTGACTATTGTGGGAGGGAAATTTCAATCATATGTGAAACGTCCTGTATGGGGGTATATAACCACTCTGTATAACTCACGTCTTTGGTATCATTTATTCCTTCAGGAAGAAAGGCCCCGGGCCACGGTCCTCAGAGTTCAGCTCAGAATAAACTCAGCCAAATTTTCATTTATAGATTGGTTATGGATTATTTTCATCAACACAAGAAAAGCTATCGGCAGAAAGCCAAAAAGACCCAGTTCTTAAAGGGCCCATGCACAAACTCATTCATTGCAGCAACCTAAAATCACCAGAGAGAAGGCTGACAGTCCTTTGGTAAAATGAGACTCACCTGGTGGGCTCTGGGGGCATCTTGGTGAGAGGAGGGACTTCTCCGGAAACTGAGACATTGGTGGGGGGCATTGTTCTCAGTTGGTCCAGGCATGCTGACATGGACCCCGGTGGGTGCCATTGAGATTCATCCCTTGGCCTGTTAGCCCAAGGGTCTACCATGCCCACTAGAGCACAGATTTAATCCAGTTCCACCAGGGCAGGCAACTTGCCCTGGGGATTGGCCCCAACTAACAGCAAGCCCTCAGGCTACTTTTCAGCCTGCATTGACTGTGTGCCTTGATCCTTTGCAGGCAGGCAAGGGTGTCTGCCTCTGTGGGGCAGGGCCTGTGTGAGGACCAGGTGAACTGTGGGGGGCATTGGTGGAGAGGTGGGGGCCTCTGCAGTGTGGCATCGGGATACACTCCAGGGGGTTGAGAAGTGTGCATAGACCAGGACTGTGTTGATGGAGTATGTGGTCCTGTGGGGGTGAGGCTAACCAGTGGCAGAAGACCTGTGCTTCACAAATAGCCATAAAATGGATCAGCTCCACCTTCCAAAGCCTAAAACAACTGAGTGCCCCCGGGCCAAGGGCCAGCCCCACTCAGCTGCACTCCTAAGAGATCTGAGAACAGCCTTGTAGGCCTGAGGCCTATCACAACTGCAAGCCCCTGAGCCTAGCAACCAGCTACAATGGGTGCCAACCCAATTAAGAGGAAAACTGCAGTAGGAGTGTGCTGATAGCCTGTGTAGCCAACAGTGCTGAGGCTCCCCAACCGGATTTACAAACAGCTGGCCAGGAAGGAAAGACTAGACTCCCTGGGAACCTGCAGTGGGAGCAACCCTGCCACAGCAGAAGGACACAAGTAGCCCACAAAGGGGTCACTCCTGGTTCTTATGGACTGGCGACGAGAGGGAAGCATGGTGCTGGGCCTCATAAGGCATCTCATACATAAGGCTACTTCTCCAAGATCAGGAGACATAGCCGCCTCACCTTATACATAGAAATAAGCACAGAGAAAGAGGCATAATGAGGAGGCATAGGAATACTTTCCAACCAAGGGAACAGGACAAAACCCCAGAAAAAGGACTAAATGAAACAGAAACAAGCAACCTACTCAACAAAGAGTTCAAACAAAATATCATGAGGACGCTCACAGATATGGGGAGAAGAACGGATGAACACAGAGAGCACATCAGCAAAGAACTGGAAGATATTTAAAACAACCAATCAGAAATGAAGAATACAATACTAGAAATGAGAAATTCACTAGAGGGACTCAATAGCAGAGTAGAGGAGGCAGAAGAACGGATCAGTGAGCTAGATGAAAGACTCGAGGAAATCACCCAAGCAGAACACAAAAGAGAAAAAAGAATTAGACAGAATGAGAACAGTCTAAGGGAACTCTGGGACAATATCAAGTGTGCTAACATTTGGATTATAGGTTTCCCAGAAGGAAAAGAGAGAGACAAAGGGGCATAAAATTTATTAGAAGAAATAATAGATGAAAATTTTCCTAACCTGAGGAAGGAAACAGACATCCAAGTCCAGGAAGCACAGAGAGCTCCAAACAAGATAAGCCCAAAGAGGCCCACACCAAGACATATTATAATTAAAATGCCAAAAATTAAAGACAAAGAGAATCCTAAAAGCAGCAAGAGAAAGGCCACAAGTAACATATAAAGGGAAGTCCATCAGGCTATCAGCTGACTTCTCAGCCGAGACCCTACAGGTGAGAAGAGAATGACATGACGTATTTAAAGTGCTAAAAGGAAAAAACCTACAGCCAAGAATACTCTATCCATCAAGGTTGCCATTCAGAATGGAAGGAGAGATAAAGAGCCTCCCAGACAAGCAAAAATTAAAGGAGTTTATCACCAAGAAACTAGTTCTGCAAGAAATGCTGAAGGGACTTATTTAAGTGGGAAAGCAATGACCACAAATGGAGATAAAAGAAAATTATCAACAAAACAAAACAACAACAACAAGAAACCAGGCAATAAAATCACTTGTAAGGTAAAAATATGTAAACGTAGCAGAAGGACTAACTGTGATGATAAATATGAAGGTTAAAAGACAAATGTACTGAAATCACCTATTTCAATGATAAGAGGGTAAAGGACAGACACACACTAAACAAGAGACTATATATGATTTGCAAAACATATGTGGGAGGAGGAGAGTGAAAAAGTAGAGCTTTCAGAAAGAGGTCAAGCTAAAGTGTCTATCTACTCAATATAGACTGTTATATGCATAGTACATTAAATAGGATCCTCATGGTAATCACAAATCAGAAACCTATAAAAAGCAAGAAAAAAAGTAAGACAAAAGAAATCAAACATATTACTAAAGATAGCCTCAAACAAGGGGAGAGAGCAAGAGAAAAAGAAAGGAACAGAGAAGAATTACTAAAACACCCAGAAAAAAAAAGGGACAAAATGGCAATAAATACATATTTATCAATAGCTACTTTAAACGTCAATGGACTAAATGCTCCAATCAAATGCCACAGGGTGGCCACTTGGATAAAAAAAAAAGACTCATGTATATGCTGCATACAAGAGACACTTCAGTCCTAAAGACACTCAGAAACTGAAAGTGAAAGGATGGAAAAAGATATTCCATGCAAATGGCAGAGAAAAGAAAGCGGGGGTAGCAATACTTATAACAGACAAAATAGACTTTAAAACAAAAACTGTAACAAGAGACAAAGACGGGCACTAAGTAATGACAAAGGGAACAATCCAACAAGAAGATATAACACTTGTAAATATCTCTGCACCCAACATAGGAGCACCTAAATATATAAAGCAATTATTAACAGACATAAAAGGAGAAATAGACAGTAACACAATAATAGTAGGGGAATTTAACACTCCACTTACACCAATGGATAGATCATCCAAACAGAAGATCAATAAGGAAACACTGGCCTTAAAGGACACATTAGACCAGATGGACTTAGTAGGTATATACAGAACATGCCATCCAAAAACAACAGAATACACATTCTTTTCAAATGCCCATGGAACATTCTCCAGGATTGATCACATATTAGCCCACAAAACAAGTCTCAATAAATTTAAGAAGATTGAAATAATACCATGCATCTTTTCTGACCAGAAATGAACTACAGGAATAAAACCAGAAAAGCCACAAAAATGTGGAGATTAAACAAAACGCTACTGAACAACGATTGGGTCAATGAAGAAATCAAAGGAGAAATCAAGAAATTCCTGGAGACAAAAGAAAATGAAAAGACAACATGCTAAAATCTATGGGATAGAGCAAAAGCGGTTCTAAGAGGGAAGTTTATAGCAATTCAGGCCTACCTCAACAAAGAAGAAAAACCCCAAACAGACAATCTAAAAGTGCATCTAAAGGTACTGGTAAAAGAACAACAAGCAAAGCCCAAAATCAGCAGAAGGAAGGAAATAATAAAAATCAGAGCAGAATTAAATGAAATAGAAACTAAAAAAACAATAGAAAAAATTACTGAAACCAAGAGCTGGTTCTTTGAAAAGATAAACAAAATTGACAAACCCTTAGCTAGACTCACTAAGAAAAAAAGAGAGAAGGCTCAAATAAATAAAATCAGACATGAAAGATGAGAGATTACACTGGACACCTCAGAAATACAAAAGACAAGAGAATATTATGAAAAGCTATACAGCAACAAATTGGATAATCTAGAAGGAACGCATAAATTCTTGGAAACATACAACCTTCCAAAACTGGACCAAGAAGTAGAAAATTTGAATAGATCGATCACCAGTAAGGAGATCGAAACAGCAATCAAAAACCTCCCAAAAATAAAAGTCCAGGACCAGATGGCTTCCCTGGTGAATTCTACCATTCAAAGAAGATTTAATACCTTCTCAAACTCTTCCAAAAAACTGAAGAGGAGGGGAGGCTCCCTAATTCATTCTACGAAGCCAACATTACCCTCATACCAAAACCAGACAAAGACAACACAAAAAAAGAAAATTACAGGCCAATATCCAAGATCAGGAACATAGACGCCTCACTGTTCATCAGTTCACAAATATAAACTGATGAACATCCATGCAAAAATCCTCATCAAAATACCACCAAATCAAATACAATACATTAAAAAGATCATACATCATGATCAAGTGGGATTTATTCCAGGGAAGCAGGGATGGTTCAACATCCGCAAATTTATCAATGTGATACACCACATTAAGAAAATGAAGAATAAAAATCACATGATCATCTCAATAGATGCAGAGAATGCATTTCACAAGATACCAGCATCCATTTATGACAAAAACTCTAAATAAAATGGGTATAGAAGGAAAATACCTCAACGTAATAAAGGCTATATATGACAAATCCACAGCTAATATCATTCTCAATGGAGAAAAACTGAAAGCTATCCCTCTAGGAACAGGAACCAGACAAGGATGCCCACTGGCACCACTCTTACTTAACATAGTATTGGAAGTCCTAGCCACAGCAATCAGGCAAGAAAAAGAAATAAAAGGGATCCACATTGGAAAAGAAGAAGTGAAACTGTCACTCTTTGCAGACAACACGATTTTATATCAAGAAAACCCTAAAGAATCCAGTAAAAAACTTTTAGAAACAATAAAGGAATACAGTCAAGTTGCTGGATACAAAATCAATGTACAAAAATCGGTTGCGTTTCTATACACTAACAACGAAGTAGCAGAAAGAGAAATTAAGAATACAATCCCATTTACAATGGTAACAAAAAGAATAAAATACCTAGGAATAAACTTAACCAAAGAGGTGAAAGAATTGTACGCTGAAAACTATAGAACATTGTTGAAAGAAATCTAAGAAGGCACAAAGAAATGGAAAGATATTCCATGCTCTTGGATTGGAAGAATTAACATAGTTAAAATGTCCATACTTCCTAAAGCAATCTATAGATTCAACACAATCCCTATCAAAGTTCCAACAACATTTTTCACAGAAATAGAACAAAGAATCCTAAAATTTATACGGACCAACAAAAGACCCCAAATAGCCAAAGGATTCCTGAGAAAAAAGAACAAAGCTGGAGGTATCACACTCCCTGATTTCAAAATATACTACAAAGCCATAGTAACCAAAACAGCATGGTACTGGCACAAAAACAGACACACAGATCAATGGAACAGAATTGAGAGCCCAGAAGTAAACCCACCCATTTATGGACAGCTAATATTCGACAAGGGAGCCAAGAGCATACAATGGAGAAAGGAGAGTCTCTTCAATAAATAGTGTCGGGAAAACTGGACAGCCACATGCAAAAGATTGAAAGTAGACCATTCCCTTACACCATGCACCAAAATCAACTCAAAATGGATTAAAGAATTGAATGTAAGACCTGAAACCATGAAACTTCTAGAAGAAAACATAGGCAGTACGCTCTTTGACATTGGTCTGAGCAGCATATTTTCAAGTACCATGTCTGACTGGGCAAGGGAAACAAAAGAATAAATGAACAAATGGGACTACATCAAACTAAAAAGCTTCTGCACAGCAAAGGAAACCAGCAACAAAATGAAAAGACAACCTAACAATTGGGAGAAGATATTTGCAGACCACATATCAGATAAGGGGTTAACATCCAAAATACACAAAGAACTAATACAGCTCAACAATAACAAAAACCAACAACCCAATTAAAAACTGGGCAAAAGATCTGAACAGAGATTTCTCCAAAGAAGATATACGGATGGCCAACAGGCATATGAAAAGATGCTCAACATCATTAGCTATCAGGGAAATGCAAATCAAAACTACAATGAGGTATCACCTCACTCTGGTCAGAATGGCTATAATTTACAAGACAGGAAACAACAAATGTTGGAGAGGATGTGGAGAGAAGGGAACCCTTGTTCACTGCTGGTGAGAGTGCAAACCGGTGCAGCCACTATGGAAAGCAGTATGGAGTATCCTCAGAAAATTAAGGATAGATCTACCATGTGATCCAGCTATCCCGCTGCTGGGTATTTATCCAAAGAACTTGAAAACACAAAGGCATAAAGATACTGGCACCCCTATGTTCATTGCAGCATTATATACAATAGCCAAGACTTGGAAGCAACCTAGGTGCCCATCAAGGGACGAATGGATAAAGAAGATATGGTATTTATACACGATGGACTACTTCTCAGCCATAAGAAATGATGAAATCCAGCCATTTGTGACAACATGGATGGACCTTGATGGTATTTTGTTGAGTGAAATAAGTCAGAGGGAGAAAGCCAAATACCACATAATCTCACTCATAAGTAGAAGATAAAAACAACAAAACACAAACATAGCACTGGAGATTGGATTGGTGGTTACCATAGGGTAAGGGGGCGAGGGGGTAGGGCAAAAAGGGTGATGAGGCTCACATGTGAGGGGATGGACTATAATTAGTTTTCGGGTGGTGAACATGATGTAATCTACACAGAATTTGAAATATATTATGATGTACATCCGAAAATTAATTAATTAATTTTTAAAAATAAATAAAATTATTAAAAGAAAATAAAAGGCTATATTAATCAATTACATTATCTAGCCATTATTTAGAGCTTTATTCAAACAAACAAGAATCCATTTATCCCAATTGTAAGATAATTGGAAACTGGAACACTGACTGGATATTTGTTGAATTTAATGAAATTTTGTTCATTTTGAAGTGTGATAATTGCATTGTGGATATGTTTTTTAAAAGAGTCCTGATCCTTTAGAAATACATACCGAACTATTTACAGATGAAATGTTATGATGTCTTGATTTGCTTCAAGATATTACAGAAAGAAGGAAAGTGGATGTGGTATAGACAAAAGAAGAGTGGCCATGGGTGGACCATTTTTGATGCTTGGTGATGGGTATAGGGGTCTCGTTATATATCCTACCTGCTTTTGTATATGTTTGAAATGTTTCATAATAAAAAGATACATCTATATAAGACACATACACATATATATAATTTGAAGATACATGCATACATATATATGTGCCAAAATCCCACTTCTTGGAATTGATCCTTTGAATATACAGTGGAATTACACCATATGCATATATTAGCTATACAAATTCAAATGTACGCACTCAGCATACAGAGAGGGAGAAGAGGGAGAGGAGAGAAAAGGGAGAGACAGAGAGACAAAGAAAGAAACAGAGGCAGAGGCAGAGACAGAAACAGAAAGAGGAGAGAGACAGAAGACGACAATTGAAATGGCATAACAGGTTGTGCCTACCATTCTGGTCAATGACTGTGCTGTGCCCTAGAGAGGACGTAAAGTGTAAGCTGTGGTTCTGTCAATCCCTCAGTAAGTCTCCATTCCCATGTGCCTCTCACAGAGTGAGCATCTCACTGTGATGTATACATGTCATTAAAGATGTATGTATGCCATTCAGCATGGCTCAAAAGTACAAGCTCATCTCTTCATCAGGTGCTGCGCCAAAGCCTCAGGGATCTACTTCAATACTGGAGGACAAACAGGCAAATGGGCTCTACTGGAATGATGAAGATATGCTATGCCAGCCTTCCTAAGGGAATTTTGAGGGTGATTTTGACTCTGGAATTTTCACCGCATATGTGCTAGTTAAATAATCTAACAAAAAGCTGCAAAAGTCTACTGTACCCCATACATATATACAAGGATATGTGTAAAAAGATATTTAATGTATCACCGTAACATTTTAAAAATTGGAAAAATCCAAAACGTTCACCAACAGAAGATTGGTTAAACATGCTGCATTCCCAAAATAGACTACTTTATGGAGCCATTACAAAGAAGAAGGTAGGTATTTCCTATGTACTGATAGGAAAGCAAGTCCAAGACTTGTTTACAAAGTGTTACATGAAAAAAACATGTGGCAAAACAATGTATATAGTGTGATTCCGTTTTTATAAATAACAAAAGGAATAGA
This sequence comes from Equus quagga, assembly GCF_021613505.1. Taxonomy (NCBI): domain Eukaryota; kingdom Metazoa; phylum Chordata; class Mammalia; order Perissodactyla; family Equidae; genus Equus; species Equus quagga. The sequence goes on from NC_060276.1 coordinate 4,912,393, forward strand.
GATATACGTATAGATACATACACACCACTGTGCTTTTACTACAGGACATTTCTAGAAGAATACACAAGAAACTGGTGAGAGTGATAGACTCTGATGAGGGGTTAGGAGTTTAGAGTGGGAGAGTGACTTCCTTTTCATTGTACACTCTTCTACATGGTTTGAAATCTTCTCATGTACATGTATCAATATTTAAACTTTTGCTGAAGTATAACACACATATAGAAAAGTACATAGCTCATACCTGTACAGCTCAGTGAATTAGCATAAAGTGAACAGACCCAAGTAACCACCACTCAGGTCCCAAAGTAGAAATTACTAGCCCCCATCATTTTCCTCTCCTTCCTCCTGAAAGTTGACGACTATCCTGATTTCTAATACCAGAGTTTAGCTTTGTTTCTTTTTGAACTTTATAGAAATTGAATTAAATAGCATGCATTCTTTAGGGGCTGACTTATTTCGATCAATATGATGGCTGTAAGTGTCTTCCATGTTCTTGCATGAAGCTCTAATTTGTTCATTTTCATGACTGTAGAATATTCCATTGTATAAATGCAACACAATTTATTTATATATTCACTGTTGATAGACATTCGGGTTGTTTCCATTACTTGACTGATACTAATACTCTAACGGACATTATTGGAGGTGTCTTTTGGTGAACACATGCAGTGGAATGCTGGGTCACAGGGTCAGCATTTGCTTAGCTTTAGTAGATACTGCCAAAACGCTTCCTAAAGCGCTCGTATCAGTTTACCCTTCAGCCAGCAGTTCATGCAAGCTGAATGAGTTTCTCAAATAAACAATAACAATTACAAAAAGAAAACTCTAACTCAATTCATATAGACAGTGTTGATTTGATTGGTATTTCTGTATTATATTCTATGTTTAATTTGTAAAAAATTAAAGACATCAGTTACTATGTTACCTAATGTGCTTAGACAAGGTTCCTATGACAAATCCCTATCATATTTGAGTTTCATGTCAGAGGGAAGTTGATCTGTTAAGAGGAATATATCTGCTCTCTGGTTCTCAGATAATATATACCACTGTAACCCATACCCTTGCCTGCCAAAAAATTCAGTCAAAGTCAGTGCTCAACAACCATAGCATTCCACTCATCTGAGGTATCTGGTAATATCTACTCCTTATTGTTGAAATAGATAATTCTGTTCTATGTCTTACTTTGAATTATGCTTAAACTTATAAGCTTCTGCAAATCCTTTTGGAAATAAAGAGGAGAGGATAAATTGTAAGTAAATAAACCAAAAATAGTTCTAGCCCCAGATGGTGCAGTTCTAAAGGGAACTTTAAGATACTAAGGTTAATGTAACCCAAATAATAAAAGTACTAAAAGGAAGCAGTATAAATGCACTGTTCTGTAATGGGTGATTGGCCACCCCGTCACGTGGCTTGTAGCCAAGATAATGTCAGGCTTGTATGAGTCTTAGGTCCTCACCAAAGAAAGTGCCATGTTTTATCCTGATGTGGAAAGGCAGAAAAAGCAGTGCTTTCCCAGGATTTGGGAACTTTTGGCTCGATAGCTATTGGATAAGTCCCTCCCCCAAGACACAAGTCCAATTTCTTCTCCTTGAACTGGAATGAAATCCACATTTTGAAGGGACAAACAGTCTACTACTATATCTCTCAGTCAAGTATTGCTACCCTGGAACATCTTCCTAGCTGTGCCTCCAGGCAGATAGAATCCCACCATCCTTCTTGGTCATTATCAGAAAGAACCCTAACCCATTCAAAGGTCCACTTCCCTCACCTTTGGATGCTGTTCTGATGCTCAGTTAATGCCTGAGGAATGTATCAATGAATTTCTTAGATCTCACAGTAGTGACCAGATGGACTCAGATCTTTCCATCTGGCTAGGGGCTAAGTCTGCTCAGTTTCAAATGGATATCACAAAGAGTAGGAGCTCGAGAGAGAGAGAGCGTGGGCTAAGGTTTTCAAAGATTTGGAATTTGAGTAGAGCTGTTAATAAGAGATAAAGTATAAAGATAATAATCAACTTGATGTTTTGGAAATCACATATGCAGAGCAACGTATCTATAGACCAAAACAGAGGGAATGAATATTGGGAAAGGAGACTATATTCAGTTCATGGAGGCCCTTGAATGCCAAACTAAGGAACGTGGATTTAATGCTATTATTAAAGATTTTTGAGTAGTGTGAGAAGAGATAATGATGAAAGCAACATTTTATGAGATAAATCTGACTGTGCTGTGCAGCACAGACTGGACTAGGGAGAAAAACAAGTAGGAATTTCATTGCTATTGCTACAATTCAGGAAAAGACAACAAGTGTCTGAAATTGGGCTATAGCAGCAGGGATAGAAAGGCAGAAACAGAGAAGAGTACAAAGGAAGAACCCTCAGAGTTCAGAAGTGATTAGGTGTACAAAAGGAGGCAGAATGGAGAGCTGAGAATGCCACTAAGGCTTGGAGCCAGGAGAAACATGAGACAGACACCTCTACTACTTATGGTAGCATTCTTTGTAATAGCAAAAGACTAGAACCAACTCAGATATCTGTCAACAGGGACTTACTGGTTGAACAAACTATAGTTCCTCTTCAGGATGGCATACTATACAGTTATAGAAAAGGAGCAAGGAAGATCACACATCGACATGGGTCAATCTCTAGGACATGTTGTTAAAGTGAAAAAAGGGGAGCAGGGCAGTGTGGATAGTACCGGCTACGTTCGTGTAAGAAAGGGTGGAATAGAGTTACTTATTCTCATTTGTTTAATATTCAAACACACAATGGACAGATAAAGCAATAAACATGATTACTATAGGGGGAGAAAGGATAAAGAATGGGGGCAGGAGGGAAGCAAGACTTTGAGAATATCTCCTATAATATAGTTTTGACTTTGGAACTACGTACTATGTTTTACATGAATTAAATGTAAAGTTAAATTAAGAAAAAGAAAAGAAAATCCCTAAAACTGAGGAAAAATGAAGCAAATATATGAAACTGTGTATCAAGTTGGTAACATAACCACACACAGAAAGAAATTATTTCAAGTGACTTTAAAATACGATATTTGGACTACCTCCTTAGTAGAACTTATTCTAAAGGCAAAAGGAAGAGCAAAGAAATCTTAAACTGTATTCAATAGTCTTAGTAGCAACATTGGAATTGTTCCTTTGAAAGTGCAACAGATACAATATATAAGGTAATGCAAGTAATTATGTTAATATCATCAGGAACCATGATGTTTGGAATGAGAGAAAAGAGATACAGCTACAAAATCAAAGATGTTAAGTAAAAGCCCTATACTCTTAAATTCAACTTTGAAATATCAGTAGGAACACATCATTTTTCCTTTTGTTAAAAATACGCATTTTCGGGGCTGGCCCAGTGGTGCAGCGGTTAAGTTGGCACGTTCTGCTTCTCGGCGGCCCGGGGTTCCCTGGTTCAGATCCCCGGTGTGGACATGGCGCCGCTTGGCAAAAAAGGCATGCTGTGCTTGGCGTCCCACGTATAAAATAAAGGAAGATGGGTACGGATGTTAGCTCAGGGCCAGTCTTCCTCAGCAAAAAGAGGAGGATTGGCAGTAGTTAGCTCAGGGCTAATCTTCCTCAAAAAAAAAAATATGCATTTTCTAGCTCCTTCACTAAAAAAAGACCTGACAACCTTGCAGCAGTGAGGAAACCCAACCCTCAGACTGTGCTCTCCTCATATCATTTCCCATCTAGAAAAACTAGCACTCCTTGGAGAAATGGTTGATTCCAGGTCTGGGTACGGAATTGTACAAGATGAGCCTGAAGTGTCTCATCAAACCAAAAATCAAGAAATCTATCACGACAAAAGGAAACAGAAGCCAACTTGAAAGGACCCCTACTGGCCTAATATGAGACAATTTTAGCAACAAAGTGAAATGACTACAATGGATTGAAACATTAAATATGTAAAACTAAATGAGTTCATAACAATACTTGAGACTTGATTAGTCATCATTGGAAGTTGCTAGCATACCAACTTATTCTGAAAATTGATGTCTTTAAAGAGAAGGTATCAAAGATTTATCCTGCCTTTTTTTGTAAACACTATAATTCAAGGTAACTAAATAGTCAATGAATAAAATTTTTCTTTATAGAAAAGTCCCAACTAATGAAAGTAGAAGGAATAACAGAGTTAGAAAAATGCCGTTTTGCAATTCTTAATGAAATAATAGACCTAGGCAGTAATGATCAATGGTTGTGAAAACCACTAGGTGAAGGGTTGAGGAGGACCTTGACAATGGAGGGCTCCAGGTGATACCATTTGAACCCATGGATCAATCTTAGTATCACTAAAAGTGGGGTAACCAGACATTATTTGGGTTGTAAGGTGATGTGATAGAAAGTACACAGCGCTGGTTGTGAAGCATTCTTACCCAAAAATTTCAACCTGAATCTAATCAAAGCCCCTAGATATAACTACCAGATTACAGGAAATATAGGGGATAGAGAAATAAGTTCAATGACAACTTGAGAAAACAATCATATAGTTGAGAATGTGAGACTTTCTTCAGGGCAAATGACCTGGTTTCTCCAACAACTCAAAAGCAATAAAGGACTTATGAGACATAAAAATGCAACGTGAGGGCCTTGTTTGGGTTCTAATTCAAACAATTCAACTATAAAATGACATCTTTTAGAAAATCAAGGAAATTTGAATATGGATTGGGTATTAAATAATATTAGTGAATTATTGTTAATTTTAATTTTGCTAGATGTGAAAATGACATAGTAGTTATACATAATATATATAATATATGTATTCCTTATAATATGTAATATATAAATTCATATATATTCTTTATGAGCCCCCCAAAAAAACAAAACTGAAAGGCGTTACTGCTAATAAGAAAAGAGAAGATCAGGGAGAAAGGTTAGTTTGGGGAAAAAAGGATGAGAATTTTTAGACATGAAATTTGAGAAGACAGCCAAAGAACCAGGTATAGAGGTGTGGCAGGAGCCTGAAGATTCAGAGTTGGAACTCAGAAGAAATGTCAGAGGTGGAGAGAGATTTCAGAGCTGCTCATATAGATGCTTCTAAAGAGCAAAGCCATGAGATCTGATTAATTTTCACTGGGAAAGGAGAGGACAGGGCCAGGTCCAAATCTTAAAGAATATTTACATCACAGTGGGGTGTTGGCAGTGGAGGTGGAAGAGGTGGTGGTGAGGAAGCAAGAGGGAAAAGAAGACTCAATGACAAAAAAACAAGGAACACGGAAGGAGTCAGAAAAGCATGAGGAAAGCCAAAATAGTCTGGTCTCACAGAAGCTAAAGAAGGAAAGAATTTCAAGGAAAGGGTGGTCAACAGTATTAAATCCTAGGACAAGATTGAGGAGGATCAGGCCTCAGAAAATGGAACTATCACTTACGCCACATTTCTACTATATATCCAAATTAATTTCAAGCTGACAATGACCTCACTAATAACAGTGAGCCTGTAAGAACCTGTCTTTATTATCAGCCTCCAGCTGTTCCCTCATTCATTCCTTCCCTCACTCACCCACTCGTCCAGCTACTCGTTTAACTGGCATTCACTGAGTCCCTGCTCCAAGCCAAACGCTTGTGATGTTCTGCAGATACTGAGACAAAATATCTGCCCTCTGGAAGCTCACAACTTAACGAGGAAGACAGACTTGGAAAAATTACAACATAGCGTTAACATTTAAGCAAGGACTTACTGAATGTATATTCTGGGCCAGCATTATGAGAGGCACTAGAGATACAAACACAAAAAAGTGGTTCCTGCTCACCAGAGCTCAGAATACAGTTTAGAAGACAAATGGAATTACAATACATCGTGATATGAACTAGAAATAAAAGGAATGTACAAATTATACAAGAGTGCAGAGCAGGAAGTGAGGCCTATAAGGAAGTCCTGTGAGATAGAGGCTATTCATATGCCCATTTTGCATACCAGGAAATTGAGGCACAGAGAGGTGAGGGGACTTACCCAAGGCCATAGTGCTGTGAGTGGCAGAGCCAGAGTTCAAGTGCAGGTCTGGGAGATTCAGGAGCTCGTGTTCTACCCAGTCTGGCATATAGCCTGAAGGCCTCTTCCAAGACTTCCCATTTGCTTTCCACTGCACCATCCTGGTTGCACCTCCAGGGGCACAGAGCAGGTGCTCAATGAGTATTTGCTAAATGAATAAATAAACTATGCAGCCTCACAGGGTTGTTGGAAAGGCTCATTTGAGATAAGTACTAGGCTCATTAGGCATCACTGTGCAGAGTCATTGTGTAGGGTGGCAGGTGAGGACATAAAGACTCACACCCAGGTGAGGATCTCTGCTGTGTGGGCCACTACTACCAAAAAGAAAAGGTATATCCAACAAGTGTGTTGGGATAGCTAGTGATCCGCACCAGGGAGCTTAGAGAGCAGGGGGCAGGACCTCAGTCACAGGGACTGGGAGGGGAAGCGGCAAAGGCCAGGTAAAGTCCCAACCCTAGAGCGCTCATGCTCTGAATGCAGGGGCTCAGGGACCCAGATCTAGTTACTCAAACTGGGCCACCAGCTCAGAGCAGGGCCAGCCAGGGCTGACCTGGTCCTGAGTCTGCCAAGCCACTAGCTGGAGGCTCCAGAAAGCCCTCTGAAGATGGAGGGGAAGAAAAAGAGGGGAAGAAATAAGGGAGAAGAGAAGGAGGAGGAAGGAGGAGGAGGAGAAGGATGACAGGAGGGGCAGAAGAGGGAGGGGGAAAGGAGAATGGGGGCAGTTAGCAGTTACCAAATGCTGATGGTGGGCCAGGTGCTGGGCTGAGTGCTGTTCAGGCAGTCGAGTAACTCTCACAACCACCCTATGAGGCAGATACTAATACCAGCTTCCCCATTTTACTGTATAGATGTTCCCAGAGACGTTAAATAACTTACTTGAGGTCAGAGAGCCAGGATTTGAACTCAGGCAGCCTGAGTCCCAGGCAGGGCTCTAATCCACTATACTTTACTGGGTCTCAGGGTCTTACTGAGATGAGCTAAGCTTGCTTGTGGAAAGGGTCCCTGCCTCCTCTTTCTACACCTATGTGAGCCCTGCCAGTAGGCAGCAGTGGCCTTGGCTGAAAGCAGTACTGGGACTAGTAAGCCCAGCAGAGAACTAAGAATCTGCTCCAAATAATTCTTTTCCATTGCAGAGAGAAGGTGCTGGAGTGGGGAGAGGCAGTGTTTCAATCTCCTCCTGTGAACTGCTGAGGTTGCCAATCTCCCGATCTGTAACAATGAAGATGTTAATGAGGTTTTGTAGTGTGTGTGTGTGGGAGTGTCCTGCCCTATGATTTATAGTCTTTCACATATCATTTTGAAGAAAACAATTTAAAAAACCCCAAATTGTTCTTGATCCTGGAGATTTTCCCCAGAAGATTAGATATTTTTCTTCACTTCAATCCACATATATTTCCCAGATGTCCTCTGGTCTTCCTGGAATTTCTAATAGGAATTTCAGCTATCCCAACAAGAATGTTCAGACATCACAGTTTCTACTAACATATGGAGCCCAGATCTCCTGGCTCCAAATTCATTTCCCTTCCTACCACAGCTGGGGCCAACACTTCCAAAGGAATAGTAGAAGGAAAAAAGGCTCCACAGGAGTCACTCCTGTGTTTGGTTCCATTAACTCCCAATTCAATTCTCCCATCCTACTCAGATCCCCACAGCTAGACCCACCTAGAGGCTCAATCCGGTCCCCATACCAACCTATCCATAGGCACAGGGTCAATGGCTGGCCTCAGCCCTGGGCCTGGGGGATTAGGAATAGGTTGCTCTTCCGACTCTGGCACCCCCACGACAGCCACCTGAGAGGCTGTGATGTTCCTAGAAGAGAACTCTTCCCAAATCTACCTCTTACTTAACAGCTGGCCTTCTGCCTTGAGTCTCGCCCCTAGGTCCTCTGTGTTTTCCTGCCTACTATCTCAGCCCCCTTCAGAACTAGAACCCTGGGCTGAATGAGACAGTATCTTACTTGTCTCTTCCTCCAACACCTGGAACAGAGGATGGTCCTCAATGCATGCCTGCTGGGTTGATTAGCCCCTCTGCCCTGCCTTGTTCTTGCCCACCCCTCTCTGGAACTGGCACCTTGGTCCAGTGATGGGTTTGGCCACTAAGGAGAGGTCTTCTAGATGATGATTGCCCAATTGGCTAAAGATCCAAGCAGTACTCAAATACCCACGCTTTAGTTGTGTGATCTTGAGTGGGTTACTCTACCTCTCTGTGTCTCAGTTTCCTTATATGTAAAGTGGGGAAATAGCACTGTTACTTCACAGGATTACTGTGAAGATCTAAAGAGTGAATCTATGTTAAGTCCTTAGCACAGTGCCCATCTAAGTGACTGCTTTTGCCATTGTTCTTATTATTGACTAAGTCACCCTGGACTCCACAGTGTTGACCATTTCCCAGAATGTCATTAACGGCACCTGGGCCTGCTTGGAGATCATTCTCCTCAACCATTTGCCTGTGTCTGTGTGTAACAAGGCCCATTCCCCAAGCATGTGTCCTGGCCCAGTGGCCATATCCAGCGCTAGAGCCCAGGGCCCTCTCCCCAATGCCTGGCCTGCTTCTGCTTTTGAGCCCATCATTGCAGGTACACAAGTCCCATGTTAGGACAAACACTGACTTCTAAGAACCAAAGTTTGAGTGAGGAGACTGTTCTCTCTCGGGCCAGGCAGTCCCTCGAGTGGGTGGAGGTGGGAGAAAGCACCAGTATGGTTCGGAGAAGCAGCAGGCTTGGAGGAGCAAAGCAGAGGCACAAAACCTGGACCATGTCCCTGGGAACTAGGTGTGGTTAGACAGCCTTCCAAAGGCCAGAAAGACCTCTTCCCCTCATGATAGAGCCACCCTGGGAAGAGTTTGCAAGGAGAGCAGGAAGGCAGCTGGGCTGTTTGCTTCCCAGGGGGCAGGGGTCTTGCCAATGCAGCTCCTGACATAATCAAAATAGAATCCTAGCATCTCAGAGACCCAGGGTCACCTTCTAAGAGAGAACAATGGCCCAGCAAAAACACTTGTTTGTTGCCCAGAGTCCTGGAGGAGCCCAGCTCTGCAGACCTGCTGACTTGGGGAATATCTGACACAGGGGTGCTCAGAGCTCATTTAGCCCACTGCCCTTCTTCTACAGGTACACCGAGGGCTTTTTTCCCCCTCTGGCTGGCTCTTTGGGTGGCGTTGGCCTATTCATATTCCAGGCCATAAGCAGCACTTCAAAACTAGCCTCAAAAAATACCTAGTCTTGGCAACTGGCCCAAAGTACTCCCTCCTGGCCTGTGACCTATAGGGCTTGCTCTCGTCTTCGCTGCTGTTTCATACCCGCACCCCTCATCTACCACCTTAATGCCTGCTGCATTTGGTCCCTCAGTCTGGGCAATGCACTGGGACTTTCTCTTACTTGTGGACTTGGCTGCCCCTCAGGTCTTTTCACTGACTGTGCTGCCTCAGGCAGTGTCTGCAAAGAACCTCTCCTTCAGCCCCAGCCCGGCCATTCCCACCTCTGTCTCCCGCCACATGTACACAGCTTCCAGGTCATGGGATTTGGGCACTGTGGCCCAGGAAAGGAATAATAAGAGTAACACAAGCTCCTTGGCAGAAGGCGGGATGTTTTTAACTTTCAAAATAAAGAACAGAACCCTGGTACAAATCTCAGCTTCACGCAGCAACATGATCCTGAGCAAGTTATTTAACCTCCTTGAACTTCAGTTTCCTCATCCATACAACGGAGACTAAATGGAATGCTGCACCTAAGTGCCCGGTGATAGGAAGAGTTCACTACATTGTAGCTAATATTAGTAGTAGTAACAGACAATCTAATAACCTCTACATCTTCGCCATCTATCAAGCTGGTGCCCCACAGCAGCTGCTCAGTAAGTGCTGAGTGAAAAAGATGTTTCCTTACCTGATGGGCATAACCACCAGATGAGGCAAGTGGAGAAGATACTGGTCTCCCCAGAGATGGAGACCTGAGGCTGGGTGGCTAAGTGGCTTGTTCTAAGTCATAGTTAGTGAGCAGCAGAGCCTGGACTGGGAACTTCTGTTTCTTGACTGCCTTTGTGATGTTAACTGTTTTATGTAATCTGATCAAATTTAGAGCTGGAAAAAAAGCCTAGAGATTATCTGGCATAATCCCATTATTTCAAAATTTGAAAACTGAGGCCAGAGAGACTAAGGACAGACGTACAGACGTTTCACAAGGCCAAGGAGCTAGTCAGCTAGGGAGTAGAGCCCAGGTCTTCTGACTCTCGGTTTAGTGATCTACCAACAGCACAACAGCTTACCTGGCAAAAATGGCCTCACTGTTCCTAGTTCAGCAAACACAGTCGCCCTAGGCTCAAAGCTGCCACAGCTTTCTAGGAAAACACCCAAGTGGTGAGTGCAAAGGCCTCCGGAAATGACAGGCCCGCCCTCAGAGTACCAGATTCATTCTTCACGGGGGCTGCACTTCCCATGTGATTTGAAAGAATGTGTCAACGTGAAGCCCAGTGACAATCAAGAGTGTGCCAACAGTCACAAGCTTGGCTGTGTAGTGTACCATCTTTGAAGTGGATCCTACAGTATTTCTGGAATGTTAAGCATGAACTCTGAGAAACACCCCACTTGGCAGTTCCTTCTAAAGCAACAAAGACAGTTAAATAAGGCCCAAGTAGCACAGGATATTATTGTTTACATGCGACCTTTATCCCACGGCTGTGGGAAGTGGAGCCAAATTCCACAAGCCCTTTTCTTGCAAGAGACACTTCGCAAAACAGAGAAGACCAGCATTGCTGCTTGGTCTGCTGTTCTTTCTTGAAGTAAGCTTCACCTGAAAATGAAAAATTATGTCCTCAGAATTTAAGCTCCAACACTGGGGAGACGTATTATGTTGCTCCATTTGTAGTTAAATCTGAGGATGCAAAAGTTAAATGAGCATCGTGTTTGCCGCAAATGAAAAACATAATGGGGAGACGGCAGAGGTGAATAACTCATTCATCAATGTAACTAAGAAGGGATCTCTGATACTTACTTAAAAGGTTTCAAAATTTGAAGGGTTTCTAATGAAACAAGAGGGAATGTTTTCTACACAAGAAAATCAACACCTTGGATTCTAATAGCACTCTTTTTTTCCCTTGAAAATATCACCAAAACACATTTGTTATCCACGGCTGTGCTGTTGGGAAACGGTGGCTGCAGAAGCATGTGACTGATGGAAGAGGCCTATCTCCGTGCCCACAGCGTGCTCTGGCCAAGCACACAAATCAGGAGTACCTTGCCCTACGTCTCCAAGCACAAGCAAGCTAATGCCAGCACCCACAGGCTTCTTGGTTCCCTTTGCTCCCGATATAAATAGCTGCAACAAGTCTTAGACAAGCTGGTCTTAGCATGCTTGCTTAGGTCTTGGCAGTAAAGGAGAAAAGTCTTTTTGAAAGCACCATCTTTGTGGCCAATCTCCAGAAATGATAACATTTCACAGTTGGTTTTACTCTTACTGTATTCACCTAACATTTACTACAGGCCAGGTTCTGGGCTAGGTGTTCAAGAGAGAGCGAAGAATAAAGGAGGAAGTAATCAATTCTGTTTCGTGGAGGAGGGATTGGGCTTGATACTATTTGAGCTGGTCCTGGAGGACATGAAAAGTGCTTTAACAGGCATGGGGGTGGGGATGGAGTTCCAATGAGAGAGAAGATGTAAGAAGGAAAGAAGCTGGCTAATGGCTCATGTACTCATTTGCTTAAACAGTTGGAACACTGGATTGTAAATGGTTGGGGCTGTTTTCTCAATGTGAATGAGTATATTCATGGAACACACACATTATTAACATGATGCAATGCCCTTTTGCAAAAGACTGCATGGAGTAGAAAGCAACGGACTCCCATAACTATGTTAGCACTCATTTATAAGACTTCCGAAGCTTCTGATAAACAGGAATTTGGTCTATTTCTAATTAGGTTTTAATAGCTCAGACAGAATTAAGAAGTAGAGGAATCTGATATGATTTTTTTTTCATTCAAACTTTCTATCATGCTAATCTCTTTAGAAACTATAATTATAACTTACTCTCATAATACTATAAGCAAAACCCATAAGCAAAGGAAAAAATAATCAGATGTTGCTAGTTTTATTAGACAAATATTGTAACCACAGCCCTATGTCTGGTCAATAATGCCACAGGAAAACTCATTTATTACTTTCCAGCCTATTGATGAAACATTTTATGAAAATAAAAATCATCTCCTGTACTGTTAGAAGATATGTCTGTAAAGGTACATTTTATATCTATACTCCAGATGGTGATATTACATCTATATCATTAACTGCGGAAGCACTCAAAGCTGATGATCAATTATTCTCCATTGTTTGAAATTCTTGATGCTCTCCTAGGGTTCAGAAGAAATCTATCGAGGTTAAGTTCCAATGTTATGCAATACATACCTAAAGAATTTTAGGTATTTTCCTTTTTTTAAAGAAAAGAGGTAGTTATACCAGTTCTTATTAAAACTGCAAAATTATAAACTGACCTTTTTCCCAGAACCCAACCTTAGACATGTCACAGAATCCAGAGATGGATGGTTCTATCAAAATAGCATAAAAACAGTGAGGAAACATGTAGGAAAACAAAAGGTGAATGGGTTAGGGAGCTGAGCAAGGTAGGACTAGGGGGAAAGACAGCCCGAGAAAGAAGGACAAGAACAATGAACAGGAGTTAAGGTGGGAAAATTTTTTAAAAGTGCTCGTTTTTCTCTCCTTATCATTGTCTTGAGAAGACCATTTTCTGCCCCTTTGCCACTGGGAGGCATATAAGTGGTAGACCAGTGCCCACCAGGGGTGGCAGGGTAACTTTGGGGTGGAACTCAGAGCTATCTGGGATGATAGGTGCTAGGTAACAGGTACATGTAGATTGGCTGGCCCTTAAGAGTTTTCCATACCTGCATCCACACCCTAGTACCCTGAAAGCTAGAGGACTACAACAGGTAGAGGCGTCTCTTGAAAGAAAGTAATGCCAAGGCTGAGTTACCATTTGTAACACTAGAGGTTTTCTCCCTGGAGGCATCTCTTCCAAGAAAACCCACTGGGGGGCACTGGCCAAGACTTAAGGTTTAATTTCTCCCCATAGCTACACATTACAACCCAAGGTAGCCAATAACTCTAGTGGAATAGGAAAAACAGCCAATAGGTATTCACTGGGAAGCATGGCGGGACAATTGAGAATAGCAGCTGAAACTGGGAGGGGTTGTACACTCTACAATACCAAGTGAGTGCAAGGGGCCTGTGGCAAGAAGGACTGAAGGGGCTGGAGGAATCTATCCCCTATGGACTCTCAAAGCTGGACTGCCAAGGATCCCTTTTGGGACAGAATTCCATGTAAGGACAAATTGGTGAGAGTGAAATCAAAATTGAGCCGAATAGTTTATTCTGCTTCTGATATGGCTGAGTAAAGTCCTAGTGATCCTGATGCTCCTGTAGACAGCAACTATAAATTCTGGAAAAAATATAAACAACAATATAAAGAGATTGGAGAGTGAACAGAAGTAGGCGTATTCTGAAGGGGAGTTGACACATGGTGAGTTAGCCATTTTTACAGCTTTTAGACTGAGGGCACACTAAAACTGCCAAGTGGCTAAGACTCCAGGGGTAAGACACCAATAGTAAAACCACAATCTTTCTGGTATGAAGAACAATAGCACAGAGCTGAGGACAACCAAAGCCATTGGAAAGCAAGGGGAGAATCCTGGAAAGGAGAGAGCCAGACAGAGAAAGTGCCAATTTCTGTCTATAGATTCTATCCCAGTGTCAGCTGACTCCTGAACCACATGGGACAGACTTCAGCTAAAGATCAAGGCCCTGAACTAAGATTTCAACTACTACCCAAGAGGCAGAGTTTAGAGTTTGAATCTAACCACATTAACTATCCACCAAAACAATAAAATCAATATTTTTCAGAGGAATAAATCAGAATCCAGAGTCTCCATAAGATAACACTCAAAATATCCAGGATAAAACCCAAAGTTATTCAACTTATGAAGAACCAGAAAATTGTGATCCATTGTCTAGCAGACAAGACTTTTAAAGCAATTATTATAACTACATTTAATGGAGTAAAAGAAAATATGCTCACAATGAATGAGAAGTTATAAAATTACAGCAGAGAAATAGGAACCTATTAAAAAAAGAACCAAATAAAAATTCCAAAATTGGAAAATATAGTATCTGAAATTTAAAAAAATCACTAGATAGGCTCAACAGCAGAATGTAAATCAAAGAGGAAAAGTTTCAGTAAACTTACGAGAGAACAATAGAAATATCCAATGTGAAGAGCAGAGAGAAAAATATATTAGGAAACAAAAACATGAACAGAGCCTCCAAAATATATGGGGCAATATCCAAAGGTCTAACACACATGAAATTAGAGTTCTAGAGGGAGAGGCGGGACACAATGGAGTAGAGAAAATATTGAATGTACAATGGCTTAAATTTCCCCCAATTCAGAGAAAGACATAAATTTAAAGATTCAAGAAGCTCAGCAAACCCCAAGAGGATAGAAAACAAAATTCTGGGAATATCAGAAACTGCTGAAAACCAAACATAATTATAAAATCATAAAAACAGAGAGAAACAACACTTTATATACAGAGGGGAAAAAGTTTCATATATGGCTGACATCAGAAACAACAGAGGCCAGAAGAGAACACATGAACATCTTTGAAGCTATGAAAAAAATGCCAACCCAGAATTCTATACTCAGCAAATATATTCTTCAAGAATGAAGGCAAAACAAGGACATTTTTGGATAAAAGAAAATTATAAAATAAATTTTGCCAGCAGACTTGAACTATAAGAAATGCTAAAGCCATAGAACAGCTCCACCACACAGTACCCCAATGACCTCTTTTGTCTCTTTATGGGCCACTTGGTCAAGGTTTGACCACAGTGTGACCTGGGTCTTGGGAGAACATCCTGCAATTCCTCTTGGAGCAAGGGAAATAGGCAGCCTGGTGAGGAACTATCACAAGGCCATTCTCATCTATCTCGTTAATGTTAATTGATTACAGGACTTTCTACCTTGCCCCAACTTAGGATACAGCTGCACGCTATAAAATTCCCTGATGTAGTTTAGAGTTGACTCCTCAATGGCAGAGCAACCCATTGTCTGTCATCTGGCTCTTCTGTTTTGGTGTCATCCTGTGGGACTAGAAATATGGGATCCTAATGCCATGCTGATCCTGCTGTTACTGTCTAAGTTATAAACCAAATGCATTTGGGCTTGTTGTCTCCTTACCAGCTGAATCTATGTGAGTGTGACAAGCTGACCTAGCAGCTGCAGTAGTGATCCTATTGGCTTCACTATCCACAGCACTGCTGCCTAGATATTACTTGACCTCTTGACAAAAGGAAGTTCTTTATCAGGCTGAAGAGAAATGAACCAGATGGAAATCAGATACTCATTCCAAAAATAAAAGCAGGGGCTGGCTTGGTAGTGTAGTGGTTAAGTTTGTGCGTCCTGCTTTGGCAGCCCAGGGTTTGCAGGTTCGGATCCCGGGCCTGGACCTAGCACCACTCGTCAAGCCACACTCTGGTGGCATCCCACATAAAAAAATAGAGGAATATTGGCACAGATGTTAGCTCAGCAATAATAGATGTTAGCTCAGCAACAATCTTCCTCAAGCAAAAAGAGGAAGATTGGCAACAGATGTTAGCTTAGGCCCAATATTCCTCACACATACAAAAAAATAAATAAAAGAAGTGATAAATATCTTGGTAAATATAAAAAACTAATTTTGTTCCTCTTAATTTCTTAAAATACATAGGACTGCTTAAAGCAAAAATGATAGCATTGTCTTCCAGGCTTTATACGTAGATGTAATACTTGCGGCAACTATAGAAGAAGGGACACAAAGGGGTTCAACGGAGGCCTAACGTCGTAAGGTTTCTACGTTTTACATAAAGTGTTAGAATGTTATCTTTATATAGTAATCTGGAAAGCACACACTAAAAACTACTATAAAGAGGAATATCTAAGAAGCCAGCAATTCTTATGTCATGTAGAGAATTTGGAGTAAACTGCTTAAAAATAATTTAAGTTTGTTTGCCCTAAACTTGAAATAGGCTAACATTAAACTCCCTTGCCCTATCTTGGTTGGTAAAAATGATAAATGACTTAAACATTTTTAAAGGCAATAAATAAATGAACATAGGAAGACCTAACATTGTAAAGGTGTCGATGACCCCCAAATTAATGTATAATTCCGTGCTGTTCCAAGTAAAACTCTAGCATTGCTTTTTAATTTTTTTCTTTAGAAATAATTATAGACTTACAGGAGGTTGCAAAATAGTTTATAGAGCTCATTGACTGCTTCCTCCAGCTTTCCCCAATAGTGACATCTTATATGACTGTAGTAAAACACAGTTAACTAGACTACAGAGCTCATTCAGTTGTCACCAGTTGTTATATGTACTCACATGTGTATGAGAGGGGTATAGTTCTCTGTAACTTTTCACAAGTGTAGGTTCATGCAATCATAATCACAATCAAGATAAAAGACTATTGCATCACCACAGTGGCACTCCCTGATGCTACTTCTTTATAGTCACATCCACCTCTCACTCCTGTCCCTGTCCCCTGGCAACCACTAATCTATCTATTACCTGTATATTTTGTCATTTCAAGAAGTTTCCATAACTGGAATCACACAATATTGACCTTTGAGATAGTTTTTTTTTTTTACTAGCATCAAGTCCTTAGTATCTATCCAGGATTCTGTATATATCAGTAATTCATTCTTTTTATTGCTGAGTAGAATTCCATGGTATGGATGTACCAGAGTTTGTTTATCCATCACCTATTGAAGGACATTTGGGTTGTTTCCAGTTTGAGATTATTATGAATAAAGCTACCATGAACATTTTGTATACATCGTTACTTGAGCATGGGTTTTCATTTATCTGGGATAAATGCCCAAGAGTACAATTGCTAGGTTATATAGTAACTGCATGTTTAGTTTTATAAGAAATTGTTATACTTTTTGCAGTAACTGTACCATTTTACATTCCCATGAGTAATGTATGAGAGTTCTAGTTTCTCTATCCTCACCAGCACTTGGTGTTATTACTAATTTTTACTTTAGCCATTCTAATGGGTATGTAGTGATATCTCATTATGGTTTTAATATACATTCCCTGATACCTAATGATGTTGAATGTATTTTCACATGCCTATGTGCCATCTGTGGATCCTCTTCAGTGAAACGTCTCTTCATATATTTTGCTTATTTTCAAATTGAATTATTTTTTTCTTGTTGAGTTTTGAGAGTTCTTTATATACTCTAGATGCTAGTCCTTTCTTGGATAGGTAGTTTGCAAATATTTTCTCCCACGCTGTAGCTTGTCTTTTAATCTCTTAGCATGGTCTTTCACAGAGCAAAAGTTTTTAACTTTTTTAATTTCAATTTTTTAAAAAGTTTAAGTTCAAAGAGTTACAATTTATAAATATTTTCTTTCATAGATCATGCTTTTGGTATCAAGTCTAAGAATTTTTCACCAAGCCCCAGATATGGACTTTTTTTTCCTGTTTTCCTTTAAAAATTATATATTTTATATTTTACATTTAAATCTGTGAACCATTTTTATCCAGTTTGTCTTAAAACACATTCTGAATAAAATGGTCAAAGGACAAGAATTCACATTTCACTTCTTCATAGGAAGAAACACAACTATTAAACAAGTATGGAAAATTCAGTCTCGCTAGTAATCAAAGAATGCAAAGTTGCAACAATGAAAGTTATATTTTTAATGAACTAAATTAGGAAAAGTTCAAGCAGTTTGCCCCGACACTCTGGGTTTGGTTGACTGCATTATTATGGTGTCCTTAAAATGTAGGTTTTATTATTATTGAGGTATAGTGAGGCCAACAGATCAGGAGACAACTGCCGTTGAAAAGATAATTTGTTACTCACAGCTCCTAAGAAGGGGACATGCCACACCACTTAGGGCAACATAAGGAAGCACCAATGTCAGTTGGGAGGCACAAGGAGTGAGAGGAGAGCATGGAGGGGCAAAGGCTTTTACTTGGGTTTTTCCAGAGAAAGAAGAGAGAAGTAGAAGAGGTTTAGGATTGGGTAGTTTGAGTAATTTTGGAAGGCTCTGGGCTGTAGGGGTGGTCCCTAGTTGTCCAGTACTTGGCCCTGGGGTGATTTATGGCATAGGGATAGTGTCCTGGACTGTAGAAGCCTGACAAATGGAGGAGGGTGTGGTGTGGACTCAGGATTAGTTGGTTTGTATATCAAAGATGTGCTGCAGGCAAACAGTTTATCTCTAGAATTAGCTAATTCTAGGAGGGGCAGTCCTTCCCCCAGTGGCCTACAAGGGCCCCAAATGTCAAAACACCATAAATACAGAAAATTAAAAACATAATTAATATACATGGTGTTGTGGGGGTGGGTGTTTTGGTATTAGAGTGATTAGTATATACCTTTGCAGTTACTACATCATGAGTTTTCCCAGAGGCAATAAATATAGAACTGAGTATCCTCCCATAACCGTGGAATATTTCCCTTCCAGGCAGTCCATTTGCAGGATCTTCTGGTCTCAATGTACCAAAAGACAGTGTTTTTAAAGGAAAAGAAAGCCAACCAACAAAAGTAGTTGGGCAAACTACAGGAACACAAGGCCAAGC
Organism: Equus quagga; assembly: GCF_021613505.1. Taxonomy (NCBI): domain Eukaryota; kingdom Metazoa; phylum Chordata; class Mammalia; order Perissodactyla; family Equidae; genus Equus; species Equus quagga. Next base: position 4,931,016 of record NC_060276.1, read on the forward strand.
ATACTAAAAGTAAGCTTTCCTCAATCTCCCAAAAGTCTCCAAGGTACCATCTGTTTCTGTCCTGCTCTGCACAGCCCAGTCTCCCGACTGGGGTGATTCTGGATTCAGCTCTGAAGTGCATGGGATTGAAGCTCCCACCATCAGACTGGCAGATTTAGCAATGACTGTCCCTTCCCTATATCCTGGTTTTCCAGTTCTTGTGCATTCTGCCTCTTGTGGAAATTCCTCATTGCAGAACACTTGCTACGTGCCAGGCAATGAGAGAATCTGGGTATAAACATCATCTTATTTAAAAGATATTAGGAAATTGACTCAAGCATATATGGAAATTTCATGTAAAAGTAGCATCTCAAATCATCGATCTCAGTGAAGATGGCACTTCAAGTGACTTTTAAGTAAATGGTACATGCAGCAACAACTGTAAAACTATAAAATAAGATCCATACCTCACACCATACATGAGAATAAACTAAAAAAGGGGAGGGGATTTAAATGTAAAAAATGAATCCATACAAATACTAGAAGGAAACATGTCTAAATTCCTCTTTATCCATGAGCAGGGAAAGGTTTTATAACTATGGCTCAAAATCCAGTGAAAACAAAAGACTGACAAATTGGACTATACAGAAGGAAATAATCTTGCACAACAAAACACACTAAAAATAAAGTAAAAGGACAATTGTTAAACTGGAAGAAAATATTTGTAGCACATATCACAAAAGGCTAGTTTCCTAAATATGAAGAACCCTGAAAAATTGAGGAACAAAGGACCGAAAATCTGGTAGAAAAATGGGGGAACGGCATGAATAGATAATTCACAAATATATATATAATATACTATATATATAATAACATATATATCATATGTTAGAGGATGTATATATAGAGAGGATATATTTATATATATATATATATATATATATATATATACATCCTCTAACATATGAAAAGAAGTCCAACTCACTCAAAATTAGAGAAATGCAAATTAAAACAACACCGAGGTACCATTTCTCACCTATCAGATTGATGAAAATTCAACAGTATAAGAACAAATTTTATTTGTGAGACTACAGAGAAACAAACACTCTCAAACATTGCTGGGGGGAATGCACATGGGTACAATTCTTACGGGGGAGAATTTGCCAATAGCTAACAAAACTAACATGCACTTACCTTTTGACCTAGCAATCCTACTTCTAAGAATTAAGCATAAAGATACCCCTGCAACAATATACATATGTGGCACGGTTTTACTGCAGCATTGTTATTTCAAAATATTGAAAAAGTCCTAATGCCCATACATAGGAAAATGTTTGAATAAGCAGTGATATAGCCACATGATGGAGTTCTAATGCCACTGTAATAAAAGGACAAGAAAGCTCTCTATGAACTGACATGGGTGACTTCCAGGATATATTGTTAAGTGAGAAAAAGCAAATTGCAAAAGAGTTTCTATAGTACGTTATCCTTCGTGTAGGAAAGAATAGGATATAAGAAAATTTACATGCATCTGCTCATTTGTCCAAAAAGAAATCCAGAAATAATAAACCAGAAATGAATGAGCTTACTTCCCTATAGGGGTGGGCAGGAACGGGGTGAAAGGAAAGGAGGTGAGAACAGTGTATACTAGGGCTGATCAAATACGTGCATATATTTTAGATAAGGAGTGTCAGCTTTCTCACTTCTGGAGAGAGGAGTTAAAAATAAGGAAAGGAGGAAGGTTAGAATGAGCCCTGTGCTGTTAGATTGGAATTAGAAGTATCAGTATGAACTCATGGTGTCTAAGATAGACGGAGAGGTGCAAAAATTAGTGGGCAAAAGTATAATGATAAATAGGCTATGTGTACAGTCTCAAAGTATCTCTCCACAAGATTCTTATTAATTACAAATGGAAAAATAGCAGCTTTAGGGTGGATCAACCTGGCAGACATCCCCTTAACCAAACGATCAAAGTTAATATCACCAATAATGAGACACATAGATATCACGAACCCCCAAATATGATGCACTGAGAAGCGCACACATACTTCTGTGGTATTCTTGCTGGAAAAGAATAAACTCAATATATTCATAAGAAAACATCAGATAAACTCACATTGAAGGACAATCTGCAAAACAACTGATGAGTACTTTTCAAAAGTGTCAAGGGCATGAAAAACAAAGAGAGACTGAAGAACTGTCTTAGATTAGAGTGGGATCTTGAATTAGATCCCCAAACAGGAAAAGGACATTAGTAAGACAACTGGTGAAATTTGAATAAGGTCTATAAATTAGTTAATAATATTGCATCAATGTTAATTTCCTGGTTTTGAAGTTTTACTACCATTATGTAAGGCGTTAACATCTGGTGAAGTTGGACCAAGTGAACTCTATGTACTATTTTTGCAACTTTTTTGCAAGTCTAAAATTATTTCAAAATAAAATCTTTTTTTAGACTTTCTGCCTGAGCTAACACCAAATTCATTAAGGGCTCCTCAGGTTATCTTTCATGTGGAAGGTCAAAAACTAGATTGCAGCTTGGAGGTCTAAAGACCCCAAGACCTTGCTCCCTCAGGATCCCAAAGCAAGGTTGGTAAAAGAGGCAGCTAACTCCAAAGCGAGGGCAAGAGGGCCTTCCAGTCTCTGGATGAGACTGAAGAGAAGAGCAGATCCACAGGACATTAATGAAGCGTCTTTTTATGACTGAGGAGAAGCTACATCAAAGACCCAAACTAATCTTAGGAATCAATCAAAAAAGATAACAGGGGCTTCAGTTATCCAAGATAACACAACAGAAATGGAAATTTAAGCAATCCAATTTTCCAGTTAGACAAAGAAGTTCAGATTCTGACCTCTTCCCAGAAGTAAGACTAAGTGCAGTGGCAAGAAACTGGGCAGAACCAAAAGGACCAAAAAATAGTGGAAATTCTACACAGGAGCCCTAAGAGGAACAGAGAAATTTCTTTCCTACTCAGCTCATTCTCCTCCCAGGAAGGGAAAGAACGAATGAGGAAAGAAGAGAAGTTTTGGAGTTGTTCATTGGTCTCTAATCTGCTGACCCCTTACTGACCTTGCATTTCTTGTCAGGAAAATCCCTTTCCCTTTAACTTTACAATCTGCCACCTTAAGTTCAAGATCCTCCATTTAACATGTAAAGCTCTCCCTAGCATGGTCCTAAGCTTTCTTTCCAGTCACGTTTACTTCTGAGGCATAGATGTTAGTGGTGAAGTAATGGATGTTAACTAAACTTACTGTGGCAATCATTTCACAATATATACATATATCAAATCACTATGACGTACACCTTAAACTAATACAATGTTATACGTCAATTATGTCTCAATAAAACTGGAAAAAAAAAGAAAAAGGAAGAAGGAAGGGAGGAAGGAAGAAGGGAAAAAAACCCCACACGCTTTGGAGCCCAACAGATCTGGTTTGAATCCCTGTTCTGCCATCTCTTAGCAGGTGACCAAGTTACTTAATTTCTGTGAGCCTAAGTCTCCTGATCTGTACAGTAGGGACCACACTGCCTATAACTAATGTAATTGTGGGTGGCAATTAAACAACAGAATGCATGCAAAGCACTTAACGCTATGTGTGGCACAGAGTAATCACTGAATACACGGACACTATTACTAGCCCTAAATGGATGCTGTGATTTCTCACCTTGTTACATTTACTCAAGCTGTTCTTGCCTCCTGGAATGCCTCTGCCTGTAGACATTCTACCCATTGTTCAAAGTCAGGCTCCAAGGCCACCTTCTCAAGAAGTCTCTCCTTTTGTTCCACCAGGACATGTTCTATCTCTGCTTCACACTTGCAGTTCCTATGTACTCCTCCCCTGGCACCTCCTCCACACTGATTAGTGTACCTGGGCACTGCCCAGAGCTGAGCCTGCACCGAGCAGGTGCTCTATAACTATTTACTGAATTAAATCCATGTAGTGCCCAGATGTTACATGATTTCCTGGAATTTTTTTGTAAGAATTCCAAGTACCTGAGCAATAACTCAATTAATTCCAGATGCCAAAGTTTCTGCTAACAATCTCAACTCAGTGCCAAAAACACATGACCAAGAACTGAATCAGGGCGTGAGAAAGCACAGAGCAGAGGATGGTGGGGAAGAACTCTGCTGACATTTATTGCCAATGATAATGTGATAACGTTGACCTCTGAGATGTGCCTGTGTCATATATGTGTTTTGTTGGCCTGCTATTGTCATTTTCTGTCTGTCCAGCTTCTTTTCTTAGGGATTTGCAACAAAATGGTAACTAGGGAAAGTTTGAAAAGTAGTTCACAAGCAAATATCTTAAACATAATACAAATGCTTTTTAGATGGGTGGAAAAGATGAAATTTGCCTACTGGAAGGGTATAAAGGAATAACTCTGATGCCCCTCTTAGCCCTGGTGTCTCTTGCTCTGCCTGCCTCCAAACACCAACAAATAACACCTAGGGAAAGAAAAGAGTGAAACACTACCCACTTACCCAACTCTTCCCTGAAAGGCAAAGGTGTCTGATTGAAGGTAGAGTTCTTAGGGTTTGGATGCTGACAGGTGTGCACGACCCGTACTGTCTCAGTGGGCTCTCATTATACAGTCACAAAAGAGCAAAAAGAACTGCCTCGCTGAAGAAGGAAGAAGAGAGATTTTCACCACCTCTGTGGAGATGCATTAGCAAATTCCAGACAAAACAAAACCCTTGCAGATTACCTTCCCTTCTTATTCCTGACTTGGGAATGTTTACTGGCATGTCAGTATATCACTTTCCATCATTAATGACTCAGAGGGAGTTTGAAGGTCATGGAAAACCAAGCAAATGATCAGTTCAAGTGGAGTCAAAATAAGCAGGCTGCCTTTAATATTTTGGTAGTGAAATGAATAATGCTCAATTACCTTCAAGTCACTCATCGTTAAAGTTAACACAGGAAATGTGGTCCACTGCAGTGGAATATATTGACACACATTAGGTTGTCATAAAAATGGGACAAAACAGCTATTGTCCTTTTTTGGTTGGTTGGTTTGTTTGTTTTTTGAGGAAGATTAGCCCTGAGCTAACTACTGCCAGTCCTCCTCTTTTTGCTGAGGAAGCCTGGCCCTGAGCTAACATCCGTGCCCATCTTCCCCTACTTTATATGTGGGATGCCGACCACAGCGTGGCGTGCGAAGTGGTGCCATGTCCGCACCCGGGATCCGAACTGGCGAACCCCGGGCCGCCGAGAAGCGGAATGTGCGAACTTAACCACTGTGCCACTGGGTCGGCCCCAACAGCTATTGTCTTGATTGGAAGCAATCCTAGCCCCATGTTCCAGCCTCTAAATTCCCTCCCTCCCTCTCTTTTTCTCTTCCTTCCTGGTGCAGACATTTAGTGAATACCTACCATGTACAAAGCCCTGTGACAAGTACTACTGGGAATACAGAAACGAATAATATTGTGTCCTCAGGTAGTTCATAAGCTTAACAGGAAAGGTAAGACTGTAAAAAAGCAGAAATGAGCCACTTGGGGTTCCTACAAAATAGCATATACACTGCAGACACTGGCTCCCTCCAAAGGACTCTATCCTGGAGATGCTACCAAAGTAAGAGGAAGGTTGATGGGTCTGAGAAATTAAAGGAACACTTACGAGAGGCTTCAGGGGAAGTCCACCCATTTATATTTATTGTAAGTGTTGTTTTATTGGACTTATTTCAAGGAAAGTCTCTGTGTGATAAACTTTCTGAGACCTTGAATGCCTGAGAATATTTCATTCTTACATTTAAATTATATTTAGCTGGGTATAAAATTCTAGGTTCCAAGTTTTTTCCCCCAATACTTCAAAAATCAGCATTCCTCTGTCTTCTTGTATTTTGAGTACTGGGATGTAAATATGGTTTTGTTCCTTTGTGGGTGATCTGTTTTTTCTTGCTGGGAAGTCTTCTTTTTGTCTTTGATATTTTTAAATTTTACTACTATGTGTCTAAATATAGGTTTTATCTTATATATCCTGTTTAGCAAACTCTGAATCCTTTTAAACTGAGGTCACCCATATTCCACTAAGACTGGGGAATTCTTGGTCTTTTTTCTTCAAATAATTCCCCTTCACTTGCTTTTTTCTCTCCTTCTTGGGCTCTTATTATACTGATTTGACACTTCTCCTTCCATCTTCTATGTCTCTAAAGTTTTTTTCATATTTTCCTATTAATTATCCCTTTCTGATGCCTTCTGGGAAAGTTGTTCAACCTGGTATTTCAGCTCATTAATTCATTCTTCATCTGTATCCATCTTGTTATTAACCTCCCCCACATCAAGTTCTTTGCTTCAACTCATATTGTTTTTTTTTAAAGATTTTATTTTTTCCTTTTTCTCCCCAAAGCCCCCTGGTACATAGTTGTATATTCTTCGTTGTGGGTCCTTCTAGTTGTGGCATCTGGGACACCGCCTCAGCGTGGTTTGATGAGCAGTGCCATGTCCACGCCCAGGATTCGAACCAACGAAACACTGGGCCGCCTGCAGCGGAGCGCGTGAACTTAACCACTCAGCCACGGGGCCAGCCCCTCAACTCATATTTTTCATACTTGATATTTCTGAATGATTCTTCTTTTTAACTATTTATTCCTACTTTATGTTATCAATATGCTACCTTAGCTCTTCAATGATATTCTAGTTTGTTTTAAATTATTGTTTTGACTAGTTCATTAAGTTTGCTCTGTTTGGTAAGGTCTAAGTTTATTGCCTTTCTTTTGGAATAGTTGCACTCCTCATAAGACATGTTATTTAAGAGGACCAATGCTCAGTAACTTCTAAGGTTACCACAGCAGTTTTGTGATTGAGCAGACCACCTTGGTTATAACTTTTAATCAGATTTCTCAGAGTAATGTTAGTGACTCTACTCTCATTCTATCAGGTTTAGGTTGTACATTTACCCTTTCAGAGGTTTATTCACCCATCAAAGAGACAAACTTGCAATTATGGCATCACCAAGTGGTAGTGACTGCTATGGTTGCACAGCTTGAAGTGTTAGTATCAGGTCTATAGGTGTGAGTGAAAACAGCACTTGCCTGGAAATTGGTAGAACTAAGCTCCAACTACAGCTCTATTACATAACAGCTGTGTGATCTTGGACACATCACCTAACTCTCTAGGCTTCAGTTTCCTCATTTGTAAAATTATGGTAGAATTACATCATCTCCAATGTCCCTTCAAGGTATACAAGTTTATCATTCAGTATCATAAAGATATACCACTCCAAAAAAAATCAGTATTCTATGTAGAGGAGTCTATTGTTTTAGAACAAACAAAAAGGTAAATAAATTTACTTTTCTGTGGAAGCCATGCAATCTCATACAGAACAATGGAGAAAAGAAGAAAGGCTCTATGCAAACGGTCCAATTTGTAACTTATTATGCAAGAAAGCTCAGTTTCTAACCATTTCCTTTGTTAATCTTACTCCTAACTATAGGCTGCCTCAGGGCATTTTCACCGCTTTCACCAATCTGTCCCTGTTTAGTTTTAGCTGTTAAGTCTATAGATTCCCAGTGCTAAATACTAGATTAAAAGGTCCTCACTAAGAGTTCCAATATCTCAGCTAGCTCTTGTGCTCCCAGCTTAATCTTCTCTCTTGTCGTCCTCAGTAATCAGCCTTTGCATAGTTCCCAAGTCTCAGCCCCTTTCTCTAATTCCCATTATTTTTCTCTCCTTCTTGAATCAGAGTTTTTGAGCTGCCTTTTATGCTAGAGGCATATGATGTCATTGTGTCTACCCCCAGCTGTTCTTAATTTTCTTTCAGCTCAGCTCTCTTGAAGGACTCTCAGCAGGCCCAAAGACATAGCCCTCCCTTCTAGGGTGCAGATGAAAAGCTGGGGTGGAGGGGGATAAAGGGCAGTTCACCACCCCGTAATGACTAATCCTAGCAAAATAAAGGGCAGGGCCCTTTTAATAAACAGAGCACTCCAGGAAGAGGGTGGAGCCACCTGAATAAGCCCCAAGTTCTGATGAGACAAGTGTGCTCTTGGAAGCTGTCATAGCAACAGGAGTTTGCTATCCAGGATGTCGACTATCTTTACCTAAGGCAGTTCTCTAAAACCGGAGCATCACTCTCTGAGGCCATCATTGCTTCTCACTGTCCTGAAGCACCTGACTCTAACCAAGGGCTGGCCTTCTGTGTTTAGAAAGAGAGTTAAAATGGATTGTGACGGTCTCTAGACAAATTTAGCTCTCCCCTCCACAGATGCCCAGTGTTTTGTGGTGTTGCAGAAAAAGCTCTGATACCCCAATCCACATGACTCATGATTCTTATTGGATTCACGTTCCAAGATTCAGAGGCGCTGCTTGAAAAATAAGGATGCAATGATGCTTTAAGTAAAGGAATGACATTCTGAGGTGGAAATTCTTACTATATAATGGCACCTGGCTAGAGCAGATAGGACAGTGCCCATGCTAGTAACTTTGGAATGAGTTTCCCACTGGGATAGTGGTAGAAACAATTTTTTGCCTCATCCTTTTTAGGCCAGGAATCAGTCGAGAACAAATCCCTCCAGAGCAGGGCGATTTTGATGAAGGAAGGGCAGGCTACAGAGTAGGAGATTACAGTGGAAACCCATAGGCAGGACCTAATGGATGAGCTAGCATACTGGTTCTCAGCCCTGGCTACACATTAGAATATCCTGGGGGGGAGGGTACTTTTAAAGTTTATTTTGAAATAATTTTAAAATTACAGAAAAGTTGCAAAAACAGCAGCACAGACAGCCGCTGCACACACTTTATTGAGCATTCTCCACGTCAAAATCTTATGTAACCATGGCAGAGTTATCAAAACTAAGAAATTAACCTTGGTGCAATACAATTAACTAAACTATAGATTTTATTTGGATTTCACCAGTTTTCCTATTATTGTCCATTTTCTGTTCCAGGATCAAATTCAGGATGCCACATTACATTTAGTAGTCATGTCTCTTTAGTCTCCTCTAATCTAAGACATTTCATTAGTTCTTCCATGTCTTTCATGATTGTGATACTTTGAAGAGCAGTGATCAGTTATCCTGTATAATGTGCCCACAAGTTTTTCTACTAATGTCCTTTTTCCGTTCCAGGATTGAATCCAGGATTCTATGTTGTATTTAGTCATCATATGTTCCTAGCTGCCTCCAATCTATGCCTCCAATCTGAATGTTTCCTTATTTTTCATGACCTTGACAATTTTAAAGATTACTTATCAAGTACTTTGTAGAATGTCCTCCAATTTGGGTTTCTCTGATGTTTTCTCATGATCAAATTGGGATTATGTATTTTGGAGAAGGACAGCACAGAGGTGAAGTGCCTTTCTCGTCACGCAGTTTCAGGAGGCACATGATATCAAAATGACATACTAGTGATGTCAGCCATGATCACTTGGTTAAGAAGATTTCTTCCAGATTTCTCCACTGTAAAGCTACTATTTTTTAAAACTATTATGTTGATATAATTGTAGATTCACATGAGGTTGCAAATGTGATACAGAGAGGTCTTGTGTATCCTTCATCCAGTTTCCCCCAATGGTACATGTGTATATTATTGTAACCACCACTGCAATTCAGAAACAGAACAATTCCATCACTACAACGATCTTCTTCATGCTATCTCTTTAACGTTACAACCCACCTGCCAACATCCCTAACACTTGGACACCACCAATCTGTTCTCCAACTCTTTAATTTTATCATTTTTGAGAACATTATACAAATAGGATCAATTAGTATGTGACCTTTTGAGATTGGCTTTTTTCACTCAACATAATGCCCATGATATCCATCCAAGTTGTATGCATCCGTAGTTCATTCTTTTTATTGTTGAGTTCCATGGTATGGATGTACCATAGTTTATCCAATCGTTTACCTATTGAGAGACATTCGGGTTCTTTCCAGTTTTCGGTTCTTGCAAATTGCTCTACTATGAACATTCATGTATAGGTTTTATTTATGGATGGATGTTTTCATTTCTCTGGGATACATGCCCAGGAGCACGACTGCTGAGTTGTATGGTAAGTTTATGCCTAGTTTTGTAAGAAACCACTAAACCACCTTCCAGAGTAGCTGTTCCATTTTACTTTTCCACCAGCAGTGCATGACCAATCCAGCTTCTCCACATCCTCAGCAGCATTTACTATTATAACTATTCTTATTTATCTGCTTGAATAGATATATAGTTATATCACATCATAGTATTAATTTGCATTTCTATAATGGCTAGTGATGTTGAACACCTTTTCATGTGCCTGTCATCTACATATCCTCTTCAGTAAAATGTCTGTTGCTGTTTTTTGCTTATTTTCTAATTGGATTTTTTTTGGTTCTGTTCAGTTTTGAGAGTTCTTTATTCTTTGTCAGATATGCACTTTGGTTTTCTCCCAGTCTATAGCTTGTATTTTAATCCTCTTTAACAGTTCTTTCACAGAGAAAAAATTTTTAACTTTGATAAGTTCCAATGTATCATTTTTTTTCCTTTTATGGATCATGTTTTTGGTGGTAAGTCTAAGAAATCTTTGCCTAGCCCTAGATACCAAAAGATTTTCTTCTATATTTGTTTTCTGAAAGATTTATAGTTTTACATTTTGCAAACATACATGATCCATTTTGGGATAGTGTCTGTATAAGTTGTGAGGTTTAGGTCATGGTTCTTATTTTTTGCCTATGGATGTTCGTTCAATTGGTCCCACAGCATTTATGAAAAGGCTATCCTTCCTTCATTAAATTGCTTTTGAAACTTTGTCAAAAATCAGACATATTTGTGTGAGTCTATTTCTGAATTCTTTATTATTCTGTTATAACGACCTGTGTGTCTACCCCTCTGCCAAACCACACTGTCTTGATTAATGCAGCCATATAATAAGTCTTGAAACCAGGTAGACATTCCTTTCATTTTATTCTTCTTTTTCAAAATTGTTTAGCTATTCTAGGACTTGTGCCTTTTCATATAAATTTGGAAATAGTCTTCCGATTTCAGTTCCGAGAAGAGCTTATAAGTCATCACTCCCATCCTTACAAGAAAAACTGGGAAAACTGAAAAACTCAATGACGTTTCTTGGACCCATCAGAGAAGTGAGGTTTCAGGGCAAACCCCCCCCCCCCCAAAATCTGGAGAGTCAAGAACATCCAGAGAAATACAGTTGCAATTTACTTACTTGGAGAAGAAACCTCTGGAATCATAAACTGGTAGGAACACAAAAGTGGTAATTTTGACAAATTGCTGGTGGCTTATTATGGACTTCTATGACAGTGACAAACTTCTGAGGACTGCAGACACAGAAGCATCCCCAAAATTTCAGGAAATCCACTAAATTCTCACAGTAAAGATCTGAATTAGATCCTCTTGCAGCTCTGGCAGGGGGAGGGTATGAGAAATCATTGTGAAATATGCCTAAAGCTTGCTCCATAACTCTACAGCGGAAAAGACTGACAGCACCTTATCCTAACTAGGGAAGGGCATTCCTCCCACTCTAGCCAATTGCAGAAAACAAAAGACAAAGAAAATATCTTCAGAGAAGACAGAGTGGTGGGGGCAAACACCTTATGAAGAAACAAACATAAGAATCACATCAGACTTCTTGCCAGAAACCAAGAAAACAAGAAGAGAGCAGACTGACGTATTTTAAGTTTTGATATAAAAAAAACACCAACCCAGATTCTATATCCAGCAAAATTATCCTTCAGAAGTGAAAGAGACACAAAGTCATTCTCAGGAAAAACCTGAGGGAAAGGAAAATGGACTTGTCCTGTACAAAGTGTTAAAAGAAGTTTTTCAGGGGAAAGGAAAATGATAGAGGTCAGAAACTCGGATCTACATAAAGAGTCAGAGAAGGGATAAATGAAGGTCAATTAAAATATTTTCTTTTTCTAATTCTTAATGATATAAAAGATAACTGTTTCAAGTAATAATAGGAACAATATACTCGTTGATTGTAGCATATGAATAAGTGACAACAATGTCACTAGGGATGGGAGGGAAGATTCAATAATTACCTGTTATAAGGTATAACCTGCTCTACATGTAAAGCAGTACAGTGTTATTTGAAGATGGACTCAGTTAAAAACGTTTATTGCCAACTCTAAGGCAGTGACTAAAAATTTTAAAAGAGGTGTAATTGATATTCTAAGAGAGGAGACAAAATGGAATCACATAAAATCTCAGTTAAAACCAGAGAAGGCAGGAAAAAGTGGGGGAGTAATTTTCTTTGCTCTAAAGTCTACTAAATCTGATATTAATATAGCCACTCTCACTTTCTTTTTGAATAATAATTGTGTTGCATGTCTTTTTCTACTTTTACTTTCAACGTACTTATATATTAACTAGGAAATGTAAACAGTAAATGGTAAAACTACTATATTTTCCTTTCCATACTTTGTTAGTACTGAATTACTAAGTCCAGCCCACACTCGATGGAGGGGAATTAATCTCCACCTCCTAGAGGGAGGAGTGTCAAAGAACTTGTGGACACATGTTAAAACCACCATTGTAACTAATAAATATTTTGGGGGTAATACTTTGAAGCTATGCAAATATCTTGCCCTCCAAAATTATTACTAGGCCTAGTTCTTTTTATTTGAAAATGGTGTTTAGAAAAAAGACGTGGTTCTATATGAGCGCACCTCCACTTGAATATTGCTGCTTCTAGATCCTGTCAGTGGACAGAGCTAGGAAACACATGAATGTAAAATAACCTGTGTATACACACATATCAATATTTATTTCTGTATTTATTTTTACATGTATATATATATATATATATTTATTTATTTTTATATGGATATCTCCAACTCTAATCTAGTACCACAGGGTTTATTCTAGCTTTCCCTCCTTGATTATTTGTAATTTCTTTCTGTGACAGACTCCCTAAGGTGTCTTTAAAAATACAGATGCCTGGAGCCCTATCCAATACCAATTAAGTTGGATGTATCCATATGTTTTAAATATACATCCAGGTAGGACTGGATGCATAATTTGCGGGGCCCAGTGCAAAATGAAAAAGGGGGGGTCCTCTTGTTGAAGAAGCAAGGGAAAAACATCATTAAAGGTACCAAAATATATTTTTCCTCTCTTCCGCAGTTTCTCATTCAACTTGTCATGGTGTTTTCTATTTGCTATTCAATGTCATTCTAAGTCAAGGAAAAGTAAAACTTTAAATTATTAACATGCATTTTACTGTTCATGTTTATATTGTGCAATATCAGTTTTAAATAAAAATATCAGAGCATTTAACTCATATGAAGAATCACCAAAATTACACAATTTGTATTTTATGCCTCATCCCTGGAAGGTGCCTTGAGCTACCTAGAAGAGATGAACACAAGCCAGACTCAGGAAAGTTTGAAGGAGGAAGAGAAGGTCATCCAGATAGGGAGTAGGCCCAAAGGACAGTGTCTAGGGCACAGGAATACTCATGGAGCAAGTGCAGACCCTTAAAGGCACCTGGGAACCCCACCTCATGACTTGTGTCATGTGTATGTGCTTGGGCCTGACAACTGTTGCATCCCCGCTTCCACCAGTTGCTGGACTGACATTCTATGCCTAGTCAGAAGGCAGGGAAATTGAGCCAGGCAGCTCCCTTCCCATGAGGCTGCCACCCCTACCGACAGCATATAGGCATCTCCCAAGGGTATTACAACCTGTCCACAAAGATGCACTAGGTACCTGGATCACGGATGGGTAAGAGGCTCACCTCCACTGAGTTACCCACTGATTGTGCCTGGTGCTGTAAGCCAGATGCTAGGATGGTCATTGCCATGTCTCAGCTTTAGAGGCTTCAGGGTGCATGCACCTGACCTTGAAACTCCCTACATCCAGGTTCCCACTGGGGATGGATGGACACGCACAAGTGGGTGGGTAAGAGGGGTCTACGGTACAAGGAATCAATAGAGTGGCAGTCAAGAACCCATCTTGAAGATATAAGGAGGTAGTGGGAGATGGAACCATATGTGAATTGAGGTTCCAAGCCCCCAGTACATGCTCTACTGTCCTACTGGACTTAACTTAGAAAACACAGTTTCAAAGATAAAATTATAGAGAATGTCGGGGCTGGCCCCATGGCCGAGTGGTTAAGTTTGTGTGCTCCGCTGCAGGCGGCCCAGTGTTTCATTGGTTCGAATCCTGGGCGCGGACATGACACTGCTCATCAAACCACGCTGAGGCAGCGTCCTGCATGTCACAACTAGAAGGACCCACAATGAAGAAAATACAACTATGTACCGGGGGAGCTTTGAGGAGAAAAAGGAAAATAATAAAACCTTAAAAAAATTATAGAGAATTTCAAATGGCAACCACAGAGCATTAAACCCCCAGCATAGGGCCCCCTTCTGAGCATGAGACTCTGTGTAATTGCACTGGTCACATGCCTAAGATGTCCCTGCCCCCTGATGAGTCTAATGTGAATTGAGAACTAGTGAGCTAGATACTCTAAGAGTTGGTGGTCAAGGTGTTCTTGCTCAAACCAACTCCTAGGCTACCAGAGCCCCCACAGAAAACCATGGATGGAGATACTGACCCAACAGTAGCTGAAAGGAGACCAGACTGGGTGTCACTGCCTGAAACTGTCATTGTAGAGACCAGAGTATGGAAGCACGGAGGTCAAGCCTTCAGTATTATTTATTTTATTTTATTTCACTTTTTAAAGATCTAATTGGCTTTATTAGTGAAACTGGTAAACAGTTAGCCATTGATGATTTGGTAGCTAGTAACTAAAGTTGTTTTTTTGCAATTACTAATTATAGCTTTTAGTGGTTTACCCACCCATTGTTAACTGCGCTGCTTAGGCAATATACCATCCGACTCCCACTAGGTTCCTACAGATAACAATTCCGTGGCACCTGAGTCACCATTGTAACAGTTGTTTGAGCTGTTTTTCAGGAATTAGGACCCCTCATCCACTTCAGGCTGGTTGAGACCACCAACCCATCAACTGGGCCTGCACAGGTGCCTAATAAATGACATTTTGATATCAAGAGGCTAAAAAATCCACCCTCAGATCATGCTAAGGTCACTATCTTGTACACATGTGTCCTATTAAGAGGCATGAAGTTTGACTATGCTCGCGCAGATCATCCATTACCTCACCTCTAATCATCTATCTCCACACTTCAGACCACCTTACCCCACTACCCCATAAATATTCCTGAGTCCCCATTTTTGAGGAGGCAGATTTGAAACTCCTTCTCTCACATCCTCGCTTGGCTGCCTTGTGATTAAAACCCTCTCTCTGCTGCAACCTTGTCTCAGTGTTTGGTTTTCTGGGCGATGGGTGAAAACGAAGCGGGTTTGGTTAACATTAGGTGACACATGAATTGAGCAGCATTCCATCTAGCAACTAGAAGGTGCTCCAAAGGGTTGTACAAAATGGAAGGTTTTTATAGGAAGAAGAGTGGAGCAAGGGAGTTATTAGCAAAAGAAAAGAAAGGATTATTTTTGGGCCACTTTGTGGGGAGAAGGGACTGGCAAGGGTTTATCATGCAGATTGCCTCTTCTTCCCCCAGGGGATGAAAAGGGCCTACATGACAGATTACCTTACTGGTGCTTGACCAGAAAATTCCAGACTGGTTGATTAAGATTACATTTCTGGGAGAGGTTGAAACTGCAATTAGATCAGGTACTAAGTTTAGGTTTGGAATCATGGGCTTTAGCAAAAGTGACGCCATTTTGGGCCTGTGGTTTTCTGTTTAACAATTTCCCCTTTTGATCAGATTCTCAGTCTAAGTGAGAGATATGATCAAAATTTAAGGCATTAGCACTACTCTCAGCACTGCTCTGCAGCTCTGTTGATCCTTGGTGTGACATGTTTTTGCTTTAGCCCCGTGACATTCACAGGTCAAGGTTCCAGATTTACAAATTTTCCGTCAGTCATTCTCTTCATTTCTTTTCCAACTGACATTCCAGTCTTAGGGAGATCACTTGTCAAGCCCTCAGTTTTAAAGAGAGTCTCTCATTCCTCTCTCTCTCGGAGCCCATAGCCCTGCCTCAGTGACTGCTGGTTGCATGTTGTGCTGCCAGGCCCAAAGAGAGGGGTTTTAAGATACAGGTCATACACACCTAAGCAAATTGCATGTGCCAGCTAAGTCATGGAGGCCACCTCTCTCAGCTCCTTCTATTCTCACCTATTTTGCCCATCAGCAGGCCAGGTTCTTACCAAGGATCTCTGAGGCTGCTCCAGGCAGCCATCTGGGCCTGGGTCTAGTGTTTATCAGCTGAATTCCGGAGTCAGAATGCACAAATCCTCTCACTTCTAGCCACTCAACACGATACAAGCTCCTCAAGGGGCTTCTATCCCTTTTATTCAACCTTGATTTTTTTTTTAGAACCTTTAGCCTCTGTCATCTTCTGTACTTGGCACATAGCAAACACTCACTCAATATCTGTAGCCTGACTAATTTGCTTGTTTTTGGCCCGTTCATGGTTCAGTCATTATATTCTCTCCCCTAACTTCCACCGCCTTTCTTGGCTCCTTACTCAGGTAGAACTCCTTCTACCTCCTAGCATTCTCTTTATAACTTTTCTCCAGTACCCTAATGCCGCTTTCATGACACCAAAGTAACTGCACTTACACTGCAGGGGAAAAAGAAACAGAATGAGAACTTACACATATTGGGGGATTTATCACAGGTCCCTTCTGACATTTTGGCCCTGAAAGTCAGTCCCATATGGAAAATGGACAAGGGCAGTGTCAAGAACTAGAGCTCTGGAATTTGAATCCTAAATCTGCCTCTTACCATGTTGCTGTGTAAGAGGCAACATGTTGCTTGGACAAGTTACTTAACATCTTTGTTATCTACATTCACTCTCTATCCTGCTTTCCTCCCCAGGAAACTAACTGGTATAGATTATATCAACAGGTTTCACTAGCCTCTGGCTTATGGTTGGGTTTGGCCAGAAAGGGACTCTGGCCAGTGATTAAAGATTAGGAGAATAGCGTAGCTTCCTCCCTGTGGAGTCACCATGTGGGGAGTTAGCCATGTCCCTTGACCAAACACCATTGCTCGTCTCAAGGCTACCTGCTTTAGACGTCTCTCCTTCTAGATGTTCTCTTTCTAAACTCTCCTTTCTTCATCCCTTTGGGCCTGAGTGGTAGTGGTGGAGCAACAGCCCCAATATACTAGC
Organism: Equus quagga; assembly: GCF_021613505.1. Taxonomy (NCBI): domain Eukaryota; kingdom Metazoa; phylum Chordata; class Mammalia; order Perissodactyla; family Equidae; genus Equus; species Equus quagga. Next base: position 4,948,085 of record NC_060276.1, read on the forward strand.
CCCAGGGTATTTCACTAGCCCTTGTGGCTTCCCTATACCCTGCCTACACCTTGTAAAGAGTCCCTTTACTAAACTCTCCTCAACTACCCTAATTTGAGTGTGCCATGATTCCTGTTAAGCTCCTGAGTAATACAGAGCCTCACTTCCCTTGACTTTAAAATGGAGAAAGCAATATCTATATCACAGGATTGTGTCAGAATTTAAAAGAGGCAAGTTATATGAAAGCATCCAGCAGTATCTGGCACAAGATAGATGCTGAATTAGCTCCCTTTTCACTTTCCCTTCTTCAAAAGCTATTTTTGTTTTTGGGTTTGAGTCCTGGCATTGCCACTTATGAGCTAAATAATTTTCAACAAGTTGTTTCACCACTCTGAACATTAGTTTCCACATTTTTGAAATGGAGTTAATTTAACAAATTAATCCTATCAATATTAACTAAGATTCTACTATGTCCTAAGAACCATTCTGAACAGTGAGTAAAGACTACCTGTCTTGCCTATTTCACAGTTACTGTAAAGATAAAAAAGGCAATGAGTCTGTAAATATCACAAACTACCAAAACTCACCCAAGATGAAACAGATACACTGAACAGTTCTATAAGTATTAGAGAAATTGAATTTGTAGTTTAAACTTTCTGAAAAAATCGTCAGGCCCAGATGACTTCACTAGCAAATTCTATATATTATTTAAAGGAGAAATAATATAGTTCTACATAATACCTTCTAAAAAATAGAAAAGGAGACAATGTTTCCCAACTTATTTAATGAGGCAAACCTAATACTGATACCAAAATCAGACAAAAACAGTTCCAAACAACCAAATTACAGACCAATATCCCTCATGAATATAGACATAGGAACCCTCAACAAATATTATCAATCAAATACAGCAACATATAAGGAAATAATATACCACAATCAAGTGGGTTTTATCATGGAATTACAAGATTGGTTCAATCAATGTAATCCATTATTAACACTCTAAAGAAGAAAAACTACATGATTGTATCAATTCATACAGAGCAAGCATTTGAGAAAAGTCAACATAAATCAGTGATAAAAATTCTCAGCAAATAGGAATAGAAGGAAACTTCCTCAATCTGATAAAGAGTGTTTCCAAAAAACCTACAGATAATATCATACTTAATGGCAAATGACTAAATGCTTTCTCCCTAAGACCAGGAACAATGCAAAACATCCTTTCTCATCACCAATTCAACGTCATACTGAAGTCTTAGTCAATGTAATAAGGCAAGAAAAATTTTAAAAAGGCATAAATATTGGAAAGGAATAAATAAAATTCTATCTGCAGGTAACATAACTGTCCAGACAGAAAATCACAAGGAATCCACCAAAAATATTCCTAGAAATAATAAGTGAGTTTACTAAGGTGGTAGGATACAAGGTCAACATATAAAAATCGATCATACTCCCAATGTACCACTGGAAGCCAAAATAAAAAAAATACATATACCATTTACAGTAACTCAAACAAAATGAAATACGTCGGTGTAAATCTAACAAAATATGTACAGACTCTGTATGCTGAAAACCATAAAACACTGATGAAAGAAATAAAAAAAGATCTAAATATACAGAGAGATATACCGTGTTCATGGATTAAAAGAAACAATGTAGTAAATATGCCACTTCTTCCCAAACTCATCTACAGATTTAATGTAATTCCAATCAATATCCCAACAGAACTCTTTTTGTATTTTCAGATAAGTGGATTGGAAAGCAAAGGAGCTAAAAGAGCTAAACGATTGTGAAAAAGAATAAATTTGAAGGAATAAGACTATCTGATTTTAAGACTTACTGTAAATCTATACTAATCAAGACAGTGTGATATTGGCAAAGGCAAGGAGCCACAGATCAATGAAATAGAACAGAGTCCACAAACAGACTCACACAAATATGGCCAATTGATTTATGACAATTGCAAAAGCAATTCAATGGAGAAAAGGTAGTATTTTCAACAAATGGATCTAAAACAATTTTACACCCACACGTCAAAAATATAACCTTGAACTAAACCTCATACCTTATACAAAAATTAACTCAAGGCAGATAATAGATCCAACTGTAAAACATAAAACTATAAAGCTTTTAGGTAAAAAAACATACAAGAAAATGTTCATGACCTTGGGTTAGGTAAAGAGTTCTTAGATATGATAGCAAAAGCATGATCTATAAAAAAGAAGTTGTAAATTGGACTTCATGAAAATTTACAAGTTTTGCTCTGTGAAAAACCCTGTTAAGAGAATGAAAAGATACGCTACAGATTGGGAGAAAGTATTTTCAAACCACATATCTGACAAAGGACTTGTATCTAACACATAAAGAACTCTCAAAAGTCAACTCTTCATCCTCTTAACTATAAGATCATTCTGATTCAACCTGCCCTCATGGAGCATGTGCTCTGGGCCAGTGCTGAATACTTCCACACCCAATGTCTCATTGAATCCTTCTACTAACCCTTAGGGGTAGGTAGTCATTATTATCTCCATTTTAGGATGAGAAAACTGAGGCACCAGTGGTAAACACAGAAAAAATAATAAGCTCAATGGAAAACTCGATAGTAAGGCATTTCAATCTTTTTTTTTTTTTTTTTTGAGGAAGATTAGCCCTGAGCTAACATCTGCTGCCAATCCTCCTCTTTTTGCTGAGGAAGACTGGCCCTGAGCTAACATCCGTGCCCACGTTTCTCTACTTTATATGGGGGACGCCTGCCACAGCATGGCTTGCTTAGTGGTGCCATGTCTGCACCCCGGATCCAAACCGGGGAACCCCAGGCCACTGAAGAGGAATGGGCGAACTTAACTGCTGCACCACCAGGCCGGCCCCAGGCATTTCAATCTTAATCCTGGATTACACCATTGTGATTTCTCATTATGAGGTTATGTTATGGTTCATGGAATTAGTAAGAGTTTTTAGAAAGAAGAAAAGTTTTCACGAGAATAAGTGGTAGGGGTATTAGGGGTACTAGGTAGGGGAAACCTGGTCATCTGAATCAAGCCCAAATTAGGGGTATTTGCCCAAGTTGTTGGCTTCCATGCCTGCAAGATATAGCAGGAGAGACTTCAGATGATTAAACGAAAGACTTCCTGGCTGAGCAGGAGCCTCCATTTTTTCAACATATTGATGGGGGAGCTCATGGAGTCTTTGCCTGCAGGAGAGGGGATATTCTCAAGAGTTTCTTTCAGATCAAGAGATAAGAGAAAACTGGGAAAGCAAAACAGAAAAGTGGAGGAAAGATATCCAAAATGCCATTTCTTCTGCTTTAGCAAGGTCAGTTCAACCTGTTATCATGTCTTCCCTCTTACCTCCTTTGTAATTTCACTATTTAGATCACAGATCAAGTATTTAGCTTCATTACTTTCATTAAGACATGATCATTAGTGTGAATCACAGGGTCAAAAAGCCCAAGTGCCTTTTGGGAAATCCAACTTGACCAGGTTTTTCTTCCTTAGCCTCATACTATGAACAGCGATGTGGTAATTTGTCTCTCAAGGATCACCAACCACACTGAACCTTTTAAACACCTATCAAAACTGGTGTTGATGAATGGAAATATTGTCTTCAATTTTAAATAGATCTTATGGCGTAAATAATCCAATATCATACATCATTCTAGTAACTAGAGGCCAAGCCAAAATGGGTTACACAAGTGTAAGGAAGGTCCCCGTGTTAGGGAGAGTTTGAACCACATCTCATTCAGTGTAAAGGTTTTCCATTTGAAAGGAGTAGATTTAAAACAGGCTCTTTGCAATTCATTGGGGGCTTTCCGAAAGGTGGAAAACTTTAAACAGGCATACTTTATTCTAAAAACCCCTTGTTGGACACCTGTATACATACAAAGATGACAACCAATAGCAAGAATAAAGGTTTTAACTCATTTTCACAGTACATTTTCCTTAATATGCCTCCAATCATCACTGCTCTACCTCTGGAATTCCAAGCTCAACATGTATCTAAGCACTATCAAAGGAAAACGAGATAATAAAATTACTAGTGTGTTGCAAGGTGATTAAATTTACATAATAACTCTGGATTTGATTAAATGCCAGATCTCTCCTCTGAAAAAATTACCTGTAGAGGCATTAAATCTTACAGCCACACACACTTCACTGTGTTTATGCTTTATCCACAGTTTATCTCAAGTTTATCTTAGCTGAGATTACTGCCATCCCTTTGCTGGAACACAGCATGCAGGTAATGCCTGGAAGCTTATTTAGTAGAGTGGCAGGGATTTATGCAGATGATTTGCAGAATAAATATCAAAAAAAATGTCAGAGAGACAGTCATTGTGTTCATCTAGAGAAAAGACCATACCACAGGCTCAGAGACAGACTTTTCTACTCTATCAAAAATGAAATGGCTTCTTAAAATGCCATCCAAATACTTTCTCCCAAAATGTAAGGTTTTTCTCCCACTAACAAACTCAAAGGAGCTCACCGGGCTTGCCCTTCCAGGAACAACCTGGCAAGGAATCAGGCCATGGTGTGCCAGATTTGGAAGCCATTCTTGTCAAGTAGGTAAGTAACAACGCACATTCTCTCAGCCTAAATATTATCCCAGACCAGGATGGCATAGTGGGGTATTTTCTCATTGCTCAGTTGCTGCATGGCCCTGGATGGCAGTCTTAGAAATAAAAACATTCACACAAATGAGTCAAAAATCTATGCATTATAGTCATGACAGGCACCAAAGCAAAAGGCACCATGATACAGCTTCCAGAATACCTGTCATACCTATTGAAAAGGATTAAACATCAAAAGTGCTCTTAAACATCATTTGCCCCTAGACCAAGCAGTTGGAAAGGGGCTGGTACCAGCTCAGAAAGGAATAGATGTCTTACCACTTTCCAATGGAACATTAAGAAAAAATAAACAAATGGAATTACATCAGACTAAAAAGCTTCTGTACGGCAAAGGAAACCATCCACAAAATGAAAAGACAACCCACCAAGAGGAGAAAATATTTGCAAATCTTACACTCAACAAGGGGTTAATTTCCAAAATATATAAAGAACTCATATAACTCAACAACAAAAAAAACAACCAACCTGATAAAAAAAAATGGGCAGAGGACATGAACAGACATTTTTCCGAAGAAGATATACAGATGGACAACAGGCACATGAAAAGACGTTCAACATCACTAACTATTAGGGAAATGCAAATCAAACTATAATGATATATTACCTTACACCCATCAGAATGGCTACTATTAACAAGATAAGAAATAACAAGTGTTGGAGAGGATGTGGAGAAAAGGGAACCCTCATACATTGCTGGTGGGAATGCAAACTGGTGCAGCCACTATGGAAAACAGTACAGAGATTTATCAAAAAATTAAAAATAGAAATACTATATGATCCAGCTATTCCACTTCTGGGTATTTATACAAATAACATGAAGACACTAATTCAAAAAGATATATGCACCCCTATGTTCATCGCATCATTATTCACCATAGCCAAGACTTGAAAGCAACTCAAATGCCCATTAATGGACAAATGGATAAAAAGGATGTGGCATGTGTGTGTGTGTGTGTGTGTGTGTGTGTGTGTATATAGTACTCACACATAAAAAAAGATAAAATTGTCCCATTTGTGACAACATGCATGGAACTTGAGGATATTATGCTAAGTGAAATAAGTCAGATAGAAAAAGACAAATACCATATGATTTCACTCCTATGTGGAAGACAAAAACAACAACAAGCAAACACATAGACACAGAAAATAGATGGGTGGTTACCAGAGGAGAAGAGGAGAGGGAGGAAGGTGAAAGGGATAAGGGGCATATATGTATCGTAAAAACTAGACTATTGATAGTGAACACAATGCAGTCTATACAGAAGCTGAAATGTAACAATGTACACAGTGAAATTTACACAATGTTATAAACCAATGTGACCTCAATAAAATAATTGATAAAAAGAAAAAGAAAAAACTGAAAGTGACTGTAGCATCAACATGTCGTTGATTCACTTCAGTCAGGGAAAATCAATTACTTCTCTACCATAACTGATGTAAACTAGTCATTCCACACATTCCTAGCTTCAGTAGCAGGCAGAGTTTTGGCTGGGCAACTACAGAAATCTAACCTCGACCAAAGCTCTCGGTGTTGTTCAATGTTCTACTCATCCATCCCTTTCAAGGAATCCTACTGTTTGCTGTCAAACATGCATCAATCCTTTGATAGTCATTCACAAAGATTTAGAGGTAGCTATTCCACCTACAGCCTACCTACAGTGCACCGGCGCTGCATCCAGTGACAGTAAGACTCAAGCCAATGCATTATTGTTAAGTTGTAAATAGTTAACCACAACTGTGGCAGGCAGGTTGCCTCAGCAACCCAAAACAGCACTTTAGCATATGTCCAACTGACAGTACTTACAAAATAACCTTTTAAAAAGTGCCATTATTGGGCTATTTTTCAAGTGTGCTACAATCTGAATATAAAAAGACCACATTTCCACTTGCCAGCAAAAAGTAAGGACTATAAACTAGTGGATTAACATTTTCTAGGCATCTGTTATGCCCCTTAAAAATACGTGTGAGTGCAATAAATAGTTTTAAAGGACACAGGATGTCTTTTACTATGTTTTTAAAAATGTTATTATTTGTTAATTTTTATAATAATTATTTGGAAGGCTAAAACTGAAATTTCTTTCCTTGAAAAACGTTTCTCTTTATCACACTGGTTTATTATGGAAGAGTTGCTCTGAGTCATGAAACTGCCTTGTTCCATTTTTCTTTAAAAAAAATTCCCCAGGGAACTCAGGGAATTAAACCCATAAATTTAATTTCAATATCTGGGAAGTCGTGAGGACAATTATTAAGGCAGTCATTTATGAGTACCTAGGGGAAACCCAAGTGATAAACAGTAGTCAATGTGGATTCTTCAAACACAAATCATGCCAAACGAAGCTAATTCCTGTTCACAATAGGATGACAAGCCGAATGGTGAAAGAGGATGGAACAAAGTTAACATATCTTAGAGAGAGAAGCATCTGATATAATTTAATCTGACATTCTTACAGGAATACCAGAGAAAGACAATAAATAGAGAAACTTGATGGAACAGCTGGAACTGCTTTGGTATAAGCTCAAAGTGAGTGGAACTGATGACAGAGTAGGATAAATTTCAAATGCAATACCACCTAGATCATGAATAACCCCTCTTGGGTTATATCAACTTGGATTGTAATCTTAGTCAATATAATCAAAGTACATGTAGTTACACATACTACTGGGGAGAGAAATAAATTAAATGCCTTGCTAATATATTGATGCTGTTTAAATCGATCCCATGTAGTGTTTTTTTTTTTCAAAGACTGGCACCTGAGCTAACATCTGTTGCCAATCCTTTTTCTTCTGTTCTTCTCCCCAAAGCCCCCCAGTACATAGTCGTATATTCTAGTTGTAGGTCCTTCTGGTGGTGCTATGTGGGACACCGCCTCAGCATGGTGCCATGTCCACACCCAAGATCCGATCCGGTGAAACCCTGGGTTGCCGAAGCAGAGTGTGTGAACTTAACCTCTCAGCCACAGGGCCAGCCCCATGTAGCGTGTTTTTTAAAGTCTAGTATTTCTCATATAGATAGTCTTCATCAAATGAATATGAATGTAACTGGAAGGTATCTGTCTATACAAAAAGACCACTGAGAAAGACCCAGAAGCTGAGATGATAGGGAAGAGATTCCTATATGATTGGGGGCCGTGTGATAATCCAAGACTTATTTAGTCTACAAAGCAAGTCCAAACCCTTAGCCTAGTATCAAGGCTCTTCATAAACTGGGTCAGACTCACCTCTCTAGTTGTATTTTGTACTGCTCTCCACCTTACCAGACCAATCGCCATTCCCTGAGCTTTCACACCTGTAGGCTGCGTGTTTCCTCAGTCTAAACTGTCTTTCGCCTCAATGTCTTCCTGTAATAGTCTCGTCAATTCTTGAAGACCAAGCTCAAAAGCTTCTTTCAAATATAATCTTTCCAGATTCCCTAATTAAATTTAATCTTTCACTCATTCAATACTCCCATAGCACCTTGTTTAAACTTTTGTATATACCTTTATTATTGTCTTCCCTGTATGAGAATTAACAGTGTACATACATGTTGATTTCCCTGCTAGACTGTGAACTCCTGGAGGGTGAGAGCCATGTCTCATTCATTCTTTATCTTTTTCACAGCAGGAATTCAACAAATATTTGTTGAATTGAATTGGATTGGAACTGGAATAAACACATCATCTAGACATTTATTACTGAGAATGTCCCACAGTTCCAGGGCAACTGCTAGTGGTTTGGCCCTTTCTAGATTTGCAGGTTTATTTTCCAGTGCTGTGAATAAAATAAAACAGAATAACTAAAAACCTGAAAATAACTAACTAAATAAATAAATACTCTTCAACCATTCACTTTCTACCAGACACTTAAGAAATAAAAGATATTTACTTGACATCTGGAATGACCTTTCTTTTAAACTCTGAGGGACTTAGAAATGCCCAGTTCAGTGACTGGGCCATGACCACATCCAGATTCTGAATCCCCAAAGCACGAAGGCAAGGCAGTTGGAGAATCAGGACTGGAGACAACCAAAAGAAGGAGACCAGGACAGAAATCAGCTCTTAGATACTATGTACCTTCCCTTACATGTCTCATTCAGATAAACCTGAATTCAAAGAGGCAACACCCAGGGCAGGCAGTACTGATAGGGAAAATGGAGAACCCTGATATGGAAAATAAAAGACCATTTCCCTCTTGTATACTGGTGGTTTGGGTCAAAGTAAGGTTTGCGAGCCTGTATCTCTAACTGAAGTGGAGCATTAAGAGATTAAATAAAAATGCCCAATAGCTACTGATTCCGTCTGAGGTCTTCTAACAGTACTGCACAGGAGGGACTGTGGGGCTTTATAATGTGGGAATCTCTTTTCAGCTTGAATTAGAAGCAGGAAGTGCTTCTTCCCACCCAAGATCCTTCCCATGGTTTAGCTTGTGAGAAAATGCTATTCCAGCATGAGAACTCAACGCCACCCTCGTGCACTGAGCCTGTCCTGCTGCACATACTCAGGGAGTGGCTGTTGCGGCTTGCCCTTAGAGGATCACAGGCTCACAGAAAGGCTAGGGCTGCTCTATAGAATTGGCTAGCCAAGAAACACTTGCTGACTTAAGGGAGGCAGTGCATGTTCTGGTTAAAAGCACAGGTTCTGGGGCAGATAAACCTGGGTTCAAATTCCAGCTCTTTTAACTACTATCTGTGTGACCTTGGGCAATGTCCTTAACATTTATGTGCCTCATCTGTCATTTGGGGAATAATTATGACATATCCCTCGTGAACTTGTTGTGAGGATTAGAGGAAATGAAGCACACAAGTTTGACATACAATAAATGCTCTAGTAAGGGTGAGCTAGAGTTAGCAGTTCTTTGAGGAAGAAGTCACATTACACATGGGCAAATGAAAACTAGTGAGGACAGAACATGTCCAAATAAGCAAGATCTTTATAGGTAATGAGGCCAGACCAGAAAATATAGGCTGAAGCTGAAGGAGAAAATTCTTATGAAAAGGAGAAAAGCAATCGTCACCAAGTGTTGGGACAAGCTCTGGAGACTAGTTTGGGAGCTCCCTTGAGAGTGGGCAAGGCCAGATTAGATACATGGTGTGCAGGAAGAGAAACTGATCAAGCTAATTTTGATTTCTCTGAAGCATTTGCAAGCCAGTGGAATCCTTCAGGTGTCAGAATGCATAACTGGGTAATACCCCCAATATAGAGAAAAGTAAAGGAAACCTGAGGACAGTGAATGAAACTGAGGTCATACAATCCAAATTGGTCACCTTTAGTGCCCTTTATAGAATGTTCATCAAAACCTCAGGGCTTTCCTAGAGTTACGTTTCAACCATGCAGCCTTAAAGAAAATCAGCAAGACTTCATGTGCTGACATGGTAAGCATACCAAGATATACATGGAAGTGGATTTACACAACTGTTTTCAGCATGCTTCAATCAGTGTTTCCTGAAAAAGCATATATGTATGTGTATGTATGCACCTATGTCTCTATATATTCATGAATTTACACATACATACACACACACTTTTATGTGCATAGAGAAGTTCTGGAAGGATACACAAGAAATTGCTACTGATGATTATGCTTAAGGAGTGAGACTAGGGACTTGAATGGGCTCTTCTTTTCATTTTATAGCCTTTTCTACTGTTTGTATTTTTACCATGAATATGTATTACTTTTATAATTTAAAAAGGAACAATAGCAGAAAAGAATGACTCTAAAAACTCAGAATATTGTCCACTACTTTGCATGGAGTAGAACTCAGCAGTGCTTGAACGAGCGGATAAAAGTCACTCAATCAGGGCAGCCCAGTGGCACAGCGGTTAAGTTCGCATGTTCCGCTTCTCGGCGGCCCGGGATTCACCGGTTCGGATCCTGGGTGCGGACGTGACACCACTTGGCAAACGCCATGCTGTGGTAGGTGTCCCACGTATAAAGTAGTGGGAAGATGGGCATGGGTGTTAGCTCAGGGCCAGTCTTCCTCAGCAAAAAGAGGAGGATTGGCAGTAGTTAGTTCAGGGCTAATCTTCCTCAAAAAAAAAGAAAAAAAAAGTCACTCAATCACCCCATCAGTTGGTATATGAGAAGGGAGAAAAGGATATAAAAAGAAGAGAAAAGAAATAAAAGGGGAGAATACAGAGATCACAGAAGCAACCTGGAACAGTTTTCACTACTTGAAAAGAGAAAAAATAGAAGGAAAGTCACCAAAGGAAAGAGCTGATGAGTATCTTCCCCAACCCAGTGGTGCCTGTTGGCTAAGATTCCAATGCGATTCACAAATACTGTCTGCAGATCTATAAGAGGGTGTAAACAGAAGGCTCTTTATGGAGATGATCAAAGATGTGCTGTGCTCCAAACAGGGAAAGCACAGAGCAGAGGTTAACATCCTCCTCCTGGCCGTGAAAGATGCTTTGCTATGAGGATGATCTCAGTGAGGAGCCCAGGAACTACATGGAAAGTGTAGTAAAACATCCTATATTGGTAATAATATATGCCATTTGCAGAACACTGGTTCCCAAATATGATAGTTTATTATGAAATGCCTTTTCACAAAGAACAGTAGAAATTAAAGGTAGAAAACCCTACTAGGTCATCCACTGTCTCCTAGAAGGCCTGATGCAGACTATATTCCACTATATAAATCCTAATGCTTTCAATGATGAATAAGGCGGGTTTACGCTAATAGATCCTACATGGAAAACACAGGCACAAAGCAGCAGTACTGAATGCAATGGAAAGGGAGGCACCTTTACTGATTCATCTTGATGCGTTCCAAAGTGATTATGAATTTCCAGCATGTTCTTTAATTTATATTTTTACAAAGAATTACAACTTCAATGTGGTATATACATACAACGGACTACTACTCAGCTATAAAAAAGATAAAATTTTTCCGTTTACAACAACAGGGATGAACCTTGAGGGCACTATGCTAAGTGACATAAGTCAGACAGAAAAAGCCAAATAATGTATGATTTCACTCACATGCGGAAGATAAAAACAACAAGAACAAACAAACACAACAACAAACACATAAATAAGAGAACAGATTGGTGGTTACCAGAGGGGAAGGGAGAGGGAAGAGAGCAATAGGGGTGAAAGGGCACATGTGTGTGGTGATGGATGGCAACTAGACTTTGGGCGGTGAACACGATGTACTCTACACAGAAATCGACATACAATGACGTACATCTGAAATTTATAAAATGTTATAAACCGATGTGACTTCAATAAAAAAAGAAAAATATAATTACAACTTCATTGAAAGTTTAACTGATGAAGCTATCAGAATCAAGTTAAAACAAATGAACACACTTTCATTGATGAATTCAATTTGGTATGCTCACGGGGGATAAGCAAATTCCTGAGCAAATATGGGGAGAAATAGGGAGCTCTGGTGTGGTAGCAATCAAACTGTGCCTTCATTTTGACAAGGGCAAACACTCTTTGGCCAAGGTGGGAAGGTGACTGGACCGAGTGCAGTGGCTTTCTTGCTATTAAAGAAGTCCACAGGAAAGCAAATTTGCTCTTTAATAAAACCCATTTCACTGATCTTCAATTTTGTGATTTGGCAGGAAAGGTCCCTATAAATACGTTTTGTATTTTATTTCACTATACTTTTCAGACTCTTCTATTTACCTTCCCTTCTATCCAGCTGTGAAAAATAGGACTCTTCCTAACTTTGGGACAATTACTCACCAAATGGCCCATAGGACAACCACGACGGGAATCCAGATTTCTCTTTATCAAACAACCTGTCTCTTTCCTTCTTTCTTTTCTTCCTTATTTATTGTCTGGAGATCTGAATGCCAGGCCTGTCTGCGCCACTAACTTGCTATGCGGCCTGGGGAAGTGGCTCCTCCTCTGTCAGGCTCACTCTCCCCATCTGCACAATGAGAAGCTAGACCAAACGAGTACTAACTTTCAAGGGCATTGAGTCTGTTAAGTCTGAATGAAAGGACACTCAGAAGTCCTATATGACCCCATTATCACCCTGACAGAGCTAGAGGCCCTTTCTAGTTGGATCCCTACCCCTGGTGGAGGATGCCCAGCCTTCAGGACTCCCCTCAGGAGAGTAAAGCCTCTCTGACATAGAAGTGAGGGCCTTCCACCTAGGCTTTTGGTTAACCTCTCAGGGATCTGAGACATTTTGCCAACCAAGCTCTATGGTGCAATACATACTCATTTAGTAGACACTCAATTAATTCTTTGTGACTGACTGACAACTCTGATAAAAGAACTCCTAATGACAACTCACTCAAGGCTCTCCATGACCCTGCAATTGTCTCTGCTCTAAGCTACACTGCCATCTTCATGGTGTCTGTTTCTGTCAGGGTTCTCCAAAGAAACAGAACCTATAGGATAGATATAGAGAGATATGGATATAGATATTGATATGTATACACATACATATAATATATAGATATGCAGATAACACATATATATAAATACATATATACACACATATACATGTATATATATATATCATTTATAGAGAGAGAGAGATAAAGAGAGAGAGAGGTTTAAGGAATTGGCTCACATAATTGGAGGGGCTGACAAGTCTGAAATTTGTAGTGTAGGCTAACAAGCTATAAAGTCAGGTAACAACTGATGTTACAGTCTTGAGTCCAAAATATGCAGGGCAGGCAAGGCAGACTGGAAATTCAGGAAGGGTTTCTATGTTACAGCCTTGAGGCTGAATTCCTTCTTCTTTGGGAAGCCTCAGTCTTTGATCTTAAGACCTTCCACCGATTGAACGAGGCCCACCCACATCATGGAAGGTAATTTACTTTACTCAGAATCAACTGGTTTAAATGCTAATCACATCTAAAAAAAATACCTTCACAGCAACCTCTAGACTAGTATTAGACCAAAAAACTGGGAACCATAGCCCAGTCAAGTTGACAGATAAAATTAATTATGATGGTGTCCAAATACGGCCTGCCTTTGCTGCCCACCTAGGCCGCTTACCATTCTCCTTTGAACTGCGTTCACCTTGTGCAGGGTGTCAGTAGGTACCCTCCAGAGCCAAAGCAGGGAGAAACATAACCCTAAATATTCCAGAATCTCAGAATTGGAGAGCTGGAAGAGTTCAGCGCCCAGCACTAAAAAAATGGAGAACATAAGATCCAGAGTCCCTTTAGAGACCTGCCCAAGATTGCATAATGATTTAATAATAGAGGCTGGGGCTTAGGTTCCCTGATTCTCAGCCCAAGGTTCTTTCCACCGAACCCCAAAGATGAATATTCCAACACCCACGCATATCTGAAGATAGCTTTATGATAGCCCAATTTCCATCCGCGCCTCGGACAATCAAGCTGATTTATCTCATTTGGTTTCAAAACACATTTATAGATGTAGATCCAGCGGGTAGGGAGACTTCAGCAGCCATCATATATAATGAATTAACTTTCCTTCCAAAGCCTGACTTACTTTGTAATTTGAAAAATAAAGGAAATACCTACAATATGCACCCCACCACGTGTGCTATATTTAGTAAATTTCAGTAGCATGTTAATCTCAAAATTCCAATATTTCTCCGTTGCTATAGATATGGCATCTGGTTAAATCAGAGTTCAGCAGCTGTGGGCAATGCTAACACTAATCCCAGCCAACTTTGTGCTTTGTTTCTAATGCAGCAGGAGGAAAATGGGAGTAAAACAATCACTTTCTCTTCCACTCCCTCCCAGGAACAAAGCCCCTTAGATAGTCTGGGTTAGACAACATATTGACTCCCCAGTTAGCACCAATACAACTGGAGCAGTAAGTCCCAAGGTATTGACTTGAGGATGCAAGCAGCTCCAGGTCCATCACTGGGAGTTACGTGTTCAGGATGTGCTAGTGTGCCAAAGCGGTAATCTGCTCAACCAGAGAATTTTGATGCCTTGTATAGCTAGATGCTTGAATGTCAGTTTCTTTTACAAACATACCATTTGAGGATTACCTGGACAGGACAAAATGAGGGCTTTCAAACAGTCATCACTTTGGGCTACACAGCTTTCCAATTTTTTTTTTTTTTTTTTACTGAAGTATCGTTGACATACAATATTATATTAGCTTCAGGTGTACAACATAGTGATTCGACATTTATATACACTATGAAATGATCACCACGATAAATCTAGTAACCATCTGTCACCATACAAAGTTATTGCAATATTATTAACTGTATTCCCTATGCTGTCACAGCTTTCCATCTTTGAATTTTCATTTTGAACTCCTATTATTTGAGGACTTCTTTTACTTGCTTTTCAAGAGAAATTGTCTTAGACAGGCTTCTTAGGTCTACACACTGGGCCCATTAATGGGCTCTAACCTCTCTACACAGCCCTCTGTTTCCTTGACTCTGATTAGTGACTTGGTCTCCAAATATTATTCTGAATGTTTATGGGCCATCATAAATATACATGACAGATTATTTCCAAAGTTATGACAATAAAATCAATATTGGAGGGGCTGGCCTGGTGGCTCAGTGGTTAAGTGAGCATGTTCCACTTTGGCAGCCCGGGGTTCACTGGTTCGGATCCCAGGTGCAGACATGGCACCGCTTGGCAAGGCGTGCTGTGGTAGGCGTCCCACATATAAAGTAGAGGAAGATGGGCATGGATGTTAGCTCAGGGCCAGTCTTCCTCAGCAAAAAAGAGGAGGATTGGCAGTAGATGTTAGCTGAGGGCTAATATTCCTCAAAAAAAAAAAAAAATTAAATAAATAAATAAAAATCAACATCGGATAAATTACAGCATGGTTTTGTAATGGCAGGCTATCTTATAGGATTGGAATGTACTGCTAGGCCCATTTTTTAAAAAGGCGTTTAGCAAGTTTTCTATAATCCTTCCCTCAAATGTGAATTTTCTCTTTAAATTTGATATGTTTTATGGGTACATGTTTTCTGGAAAATATGATCTATATCTGAGTTTAAACGGACTTTTCAAAAAGTCATTCATACTCACCTACTGAGATTGTTTCATTGATGTCTAACCAAATTGGTAATGAACACTTCCACGTAAAGAAGTTCTGATAATAGACTATAGCGCACCCCTGACAGAAGCATCTTCTCAAAATAGTCCTTCCTTTCCTTGACCATTTTAGAGTGTGATGCACTCCTGGTTGACCAACAGTCACTGGTTTCTGGTAAAATGACTGTAGAGCTTATGCACTGTGTTACGTTCATTTAGTCTGGGCTGGTAGACACAACTATGATAAGTGACTCTGCCTTCAAGCTTGAAGACTTTCATCTGGTCACATTGCCAAGTCCTCACAAGGCTCTGAAAATCCTTCACAGAGACAGAACAAGGCTTGGGGCATCTTCACACAATGCCAGTGGCTCATCTCAGTTACTGTAGTTTCCACCTGGAAGCCCTCAGGTTGAGAGGGACCTAGATTCATGGGAGGCCCACTACAATGATCTATAGGGAAACTATATAAATATGAAATCTGGAGACTGGCACTTCTTCTTTTTCAAATAAAAAATGTCCACAGATTGCATTCAGAGTGTGTTCTATGTCTCCAATACCCAGAATGTTAGCAACAGCTCCCCATTTCCAACTCTTGAAAACTCATGTATGCTACTTACATGTCAGAAGGAATTCTGCCATTCTGATTTTCTATTTATACTGTTGTTGCAATAATATCATTACATGGCATCAATGTTTCATCACACAATAATATGCATTATTGGCCAATGTTTCCATTCCTATTTCTAAATGTCTTCTTACTAGTCCCATGTTATTAAAACATTCAATGTACAAACTCCTTGCAATAATGGGGAATTATCCTCACTGATGTTCACATCAATTCAAAAGTCAAAATGACATGAACTGCTGTCTTTGGTGAATGTGGTAGGGGTGCTTAGGAGAGCAATTCAAGAATCTTAAAAACTTTCTCATCTAATTCCACACCAGTTGAAATATATTTCAGAGTGAAATATAATTTGTTGACAGTGATTAGAGAGAAGGTGGTACAAGGGTATTCTTTATTAGCTGGTTCTTGCTTGTGTCCTAAGTTAAGAAAACACGTAGTATAGGAGCAAAGCACTGAACTGGGACTCAGAAGACCTAGGTTAGTCTTTGCTCTGCCACTTACTAGCTGTGGAACATTGGGCATGTCCCTTATCTCTTTGAATCTCAATCTTCCCATCTGTAAAATGATGGACTTGGACCAGCTGATCTCTAAAGGCCTTCCCACTCCGGAGTCTGTGGTTTCCTAACATTTCCATTCTGAAAATAGTGGTGAGAGTCATCTCCAGTTTTCTGATATCCATGCTAATGGTATCACTACCAGCCCTAACTCATTCAAAGCTTAAGCTTCTGAATTGTGTTACCAAATTGGTCTTTATTACCTCATTCTCAAATACTTCCATATGATTCTTTTCCAAGTTGCTTTTAATTTGAAGTTCCTTATATATATGTCACTGAGCTTATCTAGACCTACAAAAAGTAACAAGAGAAGAAATTGACACATTTTATTCAATAGGAAGCCTTTTGTGCCCTCATAGATGACAGATGGATGGGAAACAATGTCATTTGATGACTAGTGGAAGGAACTTTAAATGTTTACCCTAGACAAGAGAAGACATGGCAGTATATGAAAGCTGCTTTGAGGTATGTGAAGAACTTTCCATTGGCAAAGGACTTACCTTGGCCTGTGTGGCCCAAGAGAGTTTAATCTAGGGCCAAGTAGTAGAAGATACTAATTGAAAGATTTTGGTGCAGCTTAAAGAAGAACCTTCTAATAGAGCAATCTAAAGATGAAGTAAGCTGCCTTGAGATTTAATGGGCACTTTGTCATGGAGGTATTCAAAGAAGAGGCTAGCCTAGCACTTGTAGGAATGCAAATCAAAGGTATTTAGCCTAGGCTAGCTGATCTTTGACGACCATTCCAACTCTGAAATTCTATGGGCTCATTTCTACCTTTACTCTCCCTCCTCCATCTCTCATTTCCTCCACTTGCCCTCTCCACCCACCCCAAACAATCATCAGTCAGGCAGCTCATCTAAATGTACCCCTCCTCTCTATCCCCACTGTCCCTGTCCTAGTGCAAGCCCCTATCCTTTCTTATCTGGAAACAACGAAACAGCTGGTAACTGATATCCCAGCTTTCAGTAACTCTCCCTCCATCCAGTTTCCACATTGATGCCAGAATAATCTGAAATAAAAAATTGGTAACACTACTTCCATACTTAAAACTCTCCAGGGCCTTCCTATTATTCCATAGGAAAAAAAACTTCAAATTTCTTAGCATGGAATGTAAGTTTTTCAAAGCCTGTCTTTTGCCTATCTTTCCAGCTGCACACTCCATGCCTTGGTCAAAATGGACTGCTCATCATTGTCACTCCTCTCATATATTTTCCTCTGCTTAGAATGCCCTGCCCCCTCTTGTCCACCTGAAAAATGCCCATTCAACCTTGAAAGTATAGCCCAGTGTTCTGTAGGTTTTTATCACCTCTCCAGATAGCATTAGTTGCTCCTTTATCTGTGTGATGCTACCATTCTGTGGTGATGTATTTGGTGAACTGGGTATGCGGCCGTGTCTGGAAACACAGAATGCAAATGTGCCCTGAAAGAATTCCCAGTCTACTGGATTGAATCTCCAATGTGGCACTGCAGAGTTTGTAAACTATTTAGCTTCTTTAATAATACTTCTTTATGCTTTGGTCTCAATTCAATTTTTAGATGCTTAGAATGGAAAGGTTTTATTATTATGACTTTTTCTGAGAATTTTAAAACATTAGTTGCCACAGCATCCTGAGGAGAAAGATGCTGTTGTGAAGAAAAATGCAAATGGCTTGCTCATGGAATACAGTGAGTCAGTAGCGGATGAACAGGCATAATTTAATTTTGCAGGGTTAGACAATATAGAATGGAAATAGAAACTAGAAATGCTTTCGTCTTTCTGAGTGATGAATTCTACTTCTTCCTGTTCCAAATTAGGGTCTTACCAGGTCATGGTGGCAGGTTGAGAGCAGGTCAGAAGTAGAAAATGATGAAACCAAACCAGATAGCAGAGAAGGCTGGTCCAAGAGAAAGGAACAGAAAGCAAAAGGACACACAGACTGGTGGGCAGAGCCAGATGGGAAGCCCCAAGACCATGCAAATATCTACGTTCATGCTTATGTGTGTACAGACTCACTCTAGGGGGAACCACAAGAAGGTGACAGTAGGAGTTGCCTCTGGAGGAGGGAAATAGGGGACTAGGATCATCTAGGAGAGGTGGGCTTGCATTTCACTGAATACATTTATTTTATTTGCATGTTTATCATATGTGTCTTGTTTTACCAAAATAAAAAAAAGCTTACAAAAGGAGACGAGTCAGCAACTGTGAACAGTGAAAATGTTGAAGGAACAGCACAAGATACTCAAGGGCCAGAAAACCAGCAAGGCTGTCCTGACCTAAAGCAATAACACAGGCCAGAGGACAAGGAAAGGCCCCTGCCCTGGACGCTGACCCTGAGAGCAGTGCTGCCGAAATTGCAGGCTCCTGTATTTATTCCCTTCCTACCTTGTGGGAAATTAATTCTGAGCAAGCCTGATCTGGACAGCTACAGATGCAACTGAAAATATCTGGCTGGGCAGAAGTTGAGGCAGGGAGCAAACAGGGTTTTCTGGCAGTGTGATGGTTAATTTTATGTGTCAGATTGACTGGGCCATCAGATGACCAGATATCTGATTAAACATTATTTCTGAGTGTATCTGTGAGGGTGTTTCTGGAAGAGATTAGCATTTAAATTGGTAGACTGACTAAAGCAGACAGCCCTTTCCAGTGTGGGTGGGAGTCATCCAATCCACTGAGGGTCTGAATAGAACAAAATGGCAAAGGAAGGTAGAATTCGATCTCTGCATGACTGATTAAGCTGGGATGTCACTCTTTTGCCTCTGGCACTTCTGATTCTCAGGCCTTCAGACTCAGACTGGAATCTACACCATTGGTTTTCTGATTCTTAGGCCTTCAAACTATACCACCACTACACCACCAGCTTTACCAGGTCTCCCGCTTACAGATGGCAGATCGTGGAACTTCTCCTATTGGTTCCATTTCTGTGGAGAATCCTGACTAACATAGACTGCTTTGATAATTGAGTTCCTCAGTGCACATTAAACATATGTTCTTATAAAAGGTCTGATAAAACCTTCTAAAAGTCTATTACAACAATGGGCATTTAAATGGTGATGGCCACTTAAGCCCTATATGATGACTCAATCCCATCTTAGTGACAGATACATTATATGCCATGTGACCAAAGTCCAGAAGCTCTGGTAATGGTGTGGTCAAGGCCAGCCCTAGAAGCAAATCTAGGAAAATACCCTAAAGTAAATGACTTACTGAAGGGAAAGGCATCAATAATGTCTGCTTTCAATACAAAAACAATACATGATGATGGAACATGGGAGGGAACTATCATTTTCTCAGCAATTACATGACAGGCACTACATTTAGAACAATTCTACCAGGTCATGATTATTATCCTCATTTTTACAGATGAGAAAATTAGGCTCAGAGGGATAAAACTAGCAAGTAGAAGAGTCCCTTCAAAGTCAATTATGTCTGATTCCAAAGACTATGCCTTTTTTGTTCCAAGAAACTGGGATCTACAAATCCTATTATGTGCAGGGAAAGCCAATACTGGAAGGAGAGCCTACCAGAAAGGATCAATATAGCTGTCTGATAGGTCCATGAAAAGATGGTAGAAGGCAAGGTGTGTCTGCTTGGGACAGGTCTAGGTCACAGGGTCCCCAGTCAAGGGCTGCCACAAATTATTCCAAAGGATAGGACATGGGCAGCAGAAAACTGAGGTTCATCCATCAACAGGATCATAATAGCTGAATCAAAGGTTAACAGGAGAGAAGACCAAACGTTGGGGTGAGACATCAGACTGACTCAGGGATGAGCAGAGGCATGCAGCATGTGGCTTGCAGGAAAGGGGTTGGACTGGGCCCAGATGCTGGCTGTGCCCCCACTGTTCCTTAAAGAAGAGGATCATGGACCAGCCTTGTAAATCTTAGGGGAGCTCTAACAATAATAGAAATGACATTCTGCTGACATAACTTTATCCACATGTTCAACTAATGTACCAGTAACATTCACCCGTGCACTTAATAAACATTTATTGAGGTGGTATTATATCCCAGGCACCATGGCAACAACAAGAACAATAGCACAGTCCCTATCACTACCTGTGTGACTCAGAGTTGGGCATTTTTTGGAACACTCAATGCATTTGTGATGATTCTTTCAATATCTGCATTCACTGGGAGATCCATGTGTGTAGGGAGTGACTATATTGGTCTGAATCACCCCAGTATCTGTAGCTCCCTCAAAAAGGACCTGATATATAGCTGACATTTCCATTCTAGGCATGTCTGCTGCATTAACAATACATCTCTGGGGGAGAGACAGCTGGAAAGTCAAGTATATCAAGGATTACAAAAACAAAAACATGATAAGCGTAGTAATGATGGAGATAAACCAGGGGTGGGAGTGGCTAAGGGAGTCCAGAGGAAGGCATCTAAATCCAATTGGGATGAGGGTGGTCAAGAGAAGCTTTCCAGGAAGAAGGGGTTCCTCACACTGAATTCTAAAGAATAAGGTGAAGCTGGCAAAATAAAGAGGAGGGGGAACTGTTCCAGTAGATGGAACAGCAATGACAACATTCTGACTGAACAAGCCTAAACAATTAGTCATCAATTGGCAAACCTTCAGTTCAATTAATTTTTAACCAATCAGAATGACAGACGCAGCTGTATGTGGACACAAGGATATGCACCGTGCCCTGTGAGTGTGTGCTAACCAGCAGAGTTGGTTGTTTCCTGGTGTGATGTGGAATGTTGAGCAAGAGGTGGGGGGGCATCAGAGGAACCCTCCAGGAGAACACAAAGGAACACTTCAGACCCTCTGCTGCTTAGTCATGAAAGGGTATTCACCATACAATTCAATAGGCTTTCTAGTCATTTCTTCAAGGTGGCCTGGGTCCCTGGATTATTTGTTGACCAGTTTGCGTCCTGCTTCAATGGCATATAATTTCCTCAAGGAGAGCAGCTTGGTCTGTCTGTGATGTTAAAAACATCTGCCAAGTCATTGCTATTTCTTTCACTGAGAGGTAGAATCTAATCACCTTCTCCTTGAACCTGTGTTGGCCCTTAGTGTCTTGTTTGACCAAGACAATGCAGTATAAGTGACATTCTGGGACATCAAATGCTGGGCCACGCACTGGGGCCAGCCCTGTGGCTGAGTGGTTAAGTTTACGCACTCTGCTTTGGTGGCCCAGGGTTTCGCTGGTTCGGATCCTGGGCGTGGACCTAGCACCGCTCATCAAGCCATGCTGAGGTGGCGTCCCACATGGCACAGATAGAAGGACCTACAACTAGAATATACAACTATGTACTGGAGGGCTTTGGGGAGAAGAAGAGGGGGGAAAAAAGATTGGCAACAGACATTAGCTCAGGCGCCAAAGAAACAGGCCATGCACCTCCCCTGGGTCACTAGAACACTGGCTCTTGGAGCCCTGAGTTGCCACATGAAAACTCCAATCACAGTGAGCTCACCATGCTGGTGAGGCCATGTGTAGGTGCTCTGGTTAGCAAGGGAAGTTAAGCCTGGCCTTCCAGCCATCCCTGCCAAGGCACTGGACATGTGAGAAAAGCTGTGATGGGCTCAGCAGACCAGCCCACCCTCCTGCCAAATGCCACTGAGTGATCCCTGTCAATGACAAGAATCACCTAGCTGAGCCCTGTCTAAATTCCTGAATTAAGGAATATTGTAAAATGGTTGTTGCATCAAGCCACTAAGTTTTAAGGGTGGTTTACTGCACAGCAATACATAAGAGGAACACTATGTTAGTCACCATTATACCTACTGCGCTAGCACTGTGTCTGGCACGTAGTTGACCACTAGAATATATTCACTGACCAAAGGAATGAGGGTTAGAGAGAAGCTTAGGAGAGAGGGCTAGCAGAGAAAGATAAAGATGACTTACAAATGGCAGTTGTCATACGTTGAGAGAACTTCAGATAAATGAGTATACTTTTCTAAATAATATGGTACGTACTCTGGAAAGTTAAGCAGAGCAGACACTTAAATTCTCCTGCGGGTGGGGGATCAGAAAGGAACAACTGAGTCTTTACCCCATGTTCCCTACCATAAAGTCCAGCTGTCCAGTGGCTTTCCCTTTATCCCAAGATCTTACGTTTTTCCAGCTCTCATGATATGGATCCAGTCCACTTATAATGAATATGCTTTTCCTTCTCTTCACTGTAACACCTTTGCACTTTCCTGGAAGTGATTAACTCCAAAAAGACCAGCTAGAAACTTCGAGCAAGAGAATAATTACCAAAACAAATGCACTTCCAATTTTGGCTTCAGAACCAGACCCACCTTGCAAAGTATACACACAGACTATGCCTCCTAATGGAGATACACGGACTTTGATTCTAAACGTAACTAGGTTTTACTTCCCTCACCTTTAATTGCCTGAAGTTTAGACTGAAATTCAATCAGTAGACTATTGTTTTCTGCTTCCTGGGAAGCAAGTCACAGCTGAAAGGAGAGCTGGAGGAGAACTGGGTGGGGTTAGAAATCTGAATCTTGGTGTGACTCTTGTGAATTTTCTTTTCCATTTTACCCACCTCCTTCTGGCTCTGATGTTATCAGTAATTTCCCGAGACAGAGAAAACCCAGACTTCCTCAAAGAGTTCAACTACCTGCCTCAGCAAAACCCAAAATGGGGAGAGACTAGCTGCTTCATAGAAACTCTCCTCCTGTGTTTGTGTCCAAGGAAACGCACACAAAGGAAACACACTGGCAGGCCTCTTTCATTTCTGCCTTCCTCTAGTTGGCAAAGAAGCAAAGTCCATGGTGATCCTGGGCAGCCCATCGAAAGCCAGAATGGACAGGACACTCTTGCAGCCAATGAACAGCCAGCAAAGGAGAGAGAAAATCAAGCCACTCCTGATGTATTCAAAGGCATGGGCTAACCAGCACCAACGAAACAGATGATGAGCTGTGCAAAAGATAGAGGAGAAAGCGGATTTACTTTAATTTTCTCATGAAGTCTAGAGTTTTGGTTGCTCAGTGTTAGTTTCTAAATAGCACAAATGTTAAAAGACCACATCTGGCTTTCAGTTCTAGCAGTGAACTTGAAGTCAAGAAACCTTGGCCCTAGTCCTGCTTATGCTATTGACTGACTGTGTTATCCCAGACCAGCCTCTTCCACTCTCCGGGCTTAAGTTCTCTCATCCGCAAAATGAAGAGCATGGACAGACAGTGCTTAAGGACTCTAAATGACAAATGCAGTCAAATATTCATTATCCAAGAGCATATTCTCATGAGTGTAGCTTCTCTGTGGGTCGCTTTGCCTTCAAACATACAGACAGCACTTTCCCCGCTTATTTAAGCTTGGCTGCCATTTCAGTGTCTTCTTTACTTTCTATTCAGAAACATCCTCTGAAATCGACACACTGAACTACCTCCTGTGTTGTAAAGGAAGTCTTAGAGAGCAATGCTTACATCATTCTAAGAGAACTAACAGACAAGGGGACATACATCCAGATATAAGTGCAAAAGCACAACCACTAAATAATAGGGACCTCATATTAAATGCTCACTATGTGCCAAGACTTTACATGGATCATACTAATCCTTACAACAGAAATAAAGATACCAGCGACAGTTGTTCATGAGAGCCACACACTGTGCTGGACACTTTGAAATAAATGCTCTCTGATAGCAAACACTGCACAGCACTTACCACCTGCCAGGCCCTGTTCTAAGTGCTTCAAGTATACTAATTTCTTCAATACTCATACTGACTCCACAAGAGAGGAGGTATTATTAACCTTGTGCTACAGATGAGGAAACCAAGGCACAGAAAGTTTAAGTAACTTGACCAAGGTCATACAAGTTGATAATTAACAGAGCTAGGAATCAAATCCAGAAAGTCTGATCCATACAACCCTTCAAGGAAGATGTCCTATGCGCACAGAGATGCTTTTAGCTGTGGATTAACTGACAAATTAACCTCAAAACTCCATTGGCTTAATACTACAACAGTTTACTTCTCACTCATGCTACATGTTCATTGCAAGTTGATGAGGGTCTATACTCTGCATAGTTACTTAGGGACCCCGACTGATGGAGGCTCCACCATAAGGATTGTTGCTAGTTGCCATGGCAGGGAGAAGAAAGCACATGGAGATGGCATACTTTCTTTTGTCTACTTCAGCCCAGAAGTGACATAGGTAATTTTTCCTCACAGCTCATTGGCCAGACTTAATCACATGGCCCCACCTAACTACAAGAGGGCTTGGAAGTTAGTCTTTCATGTTTCCAGAAGGAGAGAAGCAGATGTTAGTAAACACTACTAATGTCTCCTACAAGTTGCAAGTATCCAAACATTCAACTAAAAGTTCAGCTCCATACCTAATGGAAAACAGCATTCTTTTAACAAAGAAGAAGGAAATGGCTTATTGGATAGGTAACTAACAGTGTCCGTCATATGCCCTCATATTAAGATGATGAACCTAAGACTTAGAGAGGTTTAGTAATGTACTCAAGATCACTCAGTAAGAAAGTGGTAGAGCCTAAATTTGAACCTCAATCTGACTCTAAGGTCTATACTCTTTTCACTCCAGCAAACTGCCTCCCAAAGAGAAAAAAAAATTGTTTTCTGATCATCCACCACTCAGGATTATCCACAGTGGTCCAGAGAGTCAGAAGGAGAGAACTGGAGCTAGAGCTGGCTATTGACCACTGCTGCATCACATGGAAGCACAAATGTCAGAACTGGAAGGGGCTCTCAAACAAGAGACCAGATCACTCTTCACTGCCTCAGCACATTTCAGACACAGAAACTGTGGCCTGTCAAGTGCTTTGTCTAAAAGTACCTAGGCAATGATGAGATAGATGAGACAGTTCTACTATAGCATTTCCATCAGCCAGGGCCCTGGCAGGAAAGAGAGAGCACATTCAAAAGTGTAACTGAAGGTGTGGGCAGGGTGAAGGGGACTAACAAGGGACAGTGAAGCAGGCCCAGACCAGTAGCAGGGAAAAGCCATTACTATCCTTAGGCCTGAAGTGGGAAGGAAAGCAGAACCTGGTAAAAGCTGAGGCTGTGGGAAGGGGCCACCCCAACAGAAGGTGTGGCATAAGGTAGAAGAGCACAATCACTGCCAAATATGACCAGGCAGAGAGGGAGCTGGAGAAATAAAGACCCAGACCTCTCTTTCCTCCCAACTCTCTGATCCTCCTCTGTCCCCTACTGATACCTCCCATTGGCCAAATCCACTGGAAGCCAGAGGACAAGGGAGCCTGGGTGATGCAGTTCGTAGAAGTCGGTCTCTAGGGGCCCAGAGTAGGGTAGAGAGAAAGGTATAGAGGGGATCTGAGGTGGTAAACTGAGAATATCCCTTATAGCATCTTTCCTTTTTTCCACTGACTCATTCATTTATTCATTAACCATGCTCAGTGTCAGAAAGTGCTAAAAACATTTATTTTCCATCAACATTCAGGTTTTATCTTTAAAATTTAGTAATGAAGACATGTCACCTATCCAAGTATAATGCTATTTTTATTTAGAAGGGTATATTTTAAGGTCATGTTTAGTTCAGCACAAGGTAAAGAAAATCACATTTTAAAAATTCTTCCATAGCTTGACTTTTGGTTAAACATGGCAGATTGACCACATGTGATTATTTCTCTCTCTCCTGAAGCCCCATTGAAACAGTAAAAAATTAATACCCAAACAAATAAAAACAACAAAAGAGAGAAGAGAGAGGACAGAGAGGTATAAGTCCACTCAGACTAAGAGAGTAGGAAAGGAGACCTTAGTGGATGAGAACTGTCAAGAAATTTTTTCAAGATGGGAAGTGAGTGGAGGAAGCTATAACATATGTGCTTATAGAAGAATATGCCAATGAAAAGGGAGCCAATTAGCCTCCAAAGAACCCTGGGAAGTTTCAGGACTTAGAAATACCAGGTACCATAGAAGTTAAGGGTAAGATAGAGGAAAACAGGAATTGAAAGTCTGTATATGAAGGAGCAGGCTCCCATGTTTCCTTCAACCCATGCAGCTAGCCACTTAAACTGTTCCATTCACCCTTTTGGCCAGGAAACAAGAGATGTACTCTCTGAAGACACTGGATCAGACACACTCAGGACACTAGGAACATCTGGTATAGGAGAGGGTGGGGTGAGGAACATGACAGAAAATGGAAGTATTAAGTGAAAATCTACATAAGGAATGACAAGAATCCAGCCAGCCTGCTCCCAATCCCAAAACACCTATAGGCAGACTAATGGATTCTATCCTTGAATAAGTGAAGGTTACTAGAGAAAATTCCTCTATATACTGGCATTTGGATGTCCTCCAACAAAAAGTCACTCTCCAATGAAGCCCACTAGTTGACAGGCTCTGCCTTTCCATCCAACACTTCCAATCAGCTAGTGAGGGCTCTGCTCTTAAACATGAATAGAAAGCCAAGGATCACAAGACATTTGAGGAAAGCCTCTCACATGAGACAGGCCAAATAAAACTAACTGCAAAAGGGAACTCAGAGAAAAGAGAGATGATACAAAAAGAGCAGAAAACTTTACATATATTTACATATCAATATCTATATATGTATATATAGATATTTCAGAGAGATAAGAGAAAAAATTCTATCCATAAGAATGAACAAGACACTACGAAAAAGGAGGCAGAAAACAAGGAAACTGATGGACATTGAAAATATGATAGTCAACATGCAAAAAAGAGGAGTAGGAAAATTAAAATAGGGAAATTCCCAAAAGTAGAACTTAAAGACCAAGAGATGAAAAGATAAGAAAAGTAGAGGAACAATCAAGGAGGTCTAATTATCTAAATAGTTGAAATTTGAGAAAGAAAAAACAGAAGAGAGAAAATTATTAAAGTAGTAATATAAGAAAATTTCTTAGAAACTAAGGACATGAATTTCCACATTAAAAGGACCCAAGGCAGGCTGGCCCGATGGCATAGCGGTTAGGTTCACTCGCTCTACTTTGGTGGCTGGGGGTTCACAGGTTCAGATCCTGGGCATGGAGCTACACAAGCCATGCTGTGGTGGCATCCCATAAACAAAGTGGAGGAAGATTGGCACAGATGTTAGCTCATGGCCAATCTTCCCCAGTGGGGAAAAAAAAAAGAGAGAGAGAGAAGTGAGGCAAATATGGGAAAATGTTAACATCTTGTTAAATGGAAATGGTGGTTTGGGGGTAGTACGTGGGTATTTGTTATAAAAAAAAAAAAGGGCCCAAGGAAGGACCAGCAAAATGAACACATAAAGATCTACACCAACCCATATCATCATAAAATTTCTGAATAGTAGGGGTAAAAGAAAATACTAAGAACTTCCAGAACAACAACAATAAAATCTTATACAGATGAATAGGAGTCAGATTGGCATCAGAATTTTAAATAACAACACTGAAA
Source organism: Equus quagga (assembly GCF_021613505.1). Taxonomy (NCBI): domain Eukaryota; kingdom Metazoa; phylum Chordata; class Mammalia; order Perissodactyla; family Equidae; genus Equus; species Equus quagga. The sequence continues at coordinate 4,976,098 of NC_060276.1, forward strand.
ACTCGGAGACGATGGAGCAATGCCTTCAAAATTCTGGGGGGAAAATCAACCTATAATTTTATCTGCAGCCGAACTATATACTTCCTATGGTGAATTATACAATTTTGCCTGTAGGAAGATTATACTTCCATGCTCACTGACATCAGGCTTGGCCATAAGATTTGCTTTGGCCAATGGTAAATATGAACAGAAGTGACGCGTGCCACTTCTGAGCAGAAGCTTTGCGAGTCATCACTGGTTCTCTCAGTGTTCTTTTTCCTCTGCCATGTTAATTACTTTTCCAAGAAAGGGGTTTCTTCCTTAGCCTGGGTCTCAGAACAAAAAAGATCTAGAAAGAGCTGCAGCTGACCCATGAAGGACATAGGGCATGAGTAAGAAAGAAAACTTGTTGTGTAAGCCATTGAGGTTTTAGAATCATTTACAAACACAGCATAACCTACTAAAAAGCTGACTAGTACATTTCCCATACACCTTTACTTATGAATCTATGAGAGCATGTGCTCCAACAAAACAAGTGAGTAAACCAAAAAAGAAGGAGGCATGGTACCTAGAAAACTAGAACTCTAACACAAGAAACTGGCAACAGGAAGTCCCAGGATAATACCTGTGCAGCTCAGTCTGAAGCAGGAAGCTGCAAGACTCCAGGAAAAAACAAAGTTTATAGATTACTTGATAGTTTTTAGTATGTAGAAAACAACACTGAGAACTACTTCACAAATCTGACAGACGTTGTGGAGAAAACAAGGAGTAAACACAAGAAAATGAGACAAAAAATTAGGCCATTTTTGACCCTGGGGAAAATAAAATATTATTTTAAAAAGGACATGTACACATAATGCATTGGCTTGGCAGTGGACAATATTTACAAAGCTATAATAATATAAACATTGAAAATAATATATGATTTACTTATATTAGGGCAATAGGGGAGGGAAAATGGAGGGGGCTATGTGGCATCCACTAGGGCTATTCACAAATATTCCAGGGCATCTCCTTCCAAGCACTTGGTAGGACTGCACTTCCTGGCCCCCCTTCAGATTACGTGTAGCCATATGATTTTATTTGATCAATGAAACATGAGTGAAACTGACATATCATAACTGGGCAGAAGCTCTGAGGGCCAGTGTGCAATCATCCTATCATTTGCCCTTATTGAAGAGATCTTGGAATCAGGTGTTGCAATGGAGCTTCCATCAGCCTGGAGGACCAACAAAAGCCAGAGGCTCCCTGTCCACCTAGGTTGAACATGTAGCATGAACAAGAAATAATCTTTTATTGTGTAAAGACACTGGTAATTATGAGTGGTTTTTTTGCAGCATAAACTAGCCATGACTGACTGAAAATAGTCTATGAGACAGCTAGATTCTCATCTACCATTACAGGAAGTTAAAAAACAACATCTAAAATAATGAATCAAGTAATAGCAGTAAAAAACAGATTATAGGGCAGGCCCTGTGGCCGAGTGGTTAAGTTCACACTCTCTGCTTCGGTAGCCCAGGGTTTTGCCGGTTGCAGATCCTGGGCGTGGACATGGTACTGCTCATCAGGCCATGCTGAGGCAGCGTCCCACACAGCACAACCAGAGGCACTCACAACTAGAATATGCGACTATGTACTGGGGCACTTTGGGGAGAAGAAGAAGAAGAAAAAAGAAGACTGGCAATAGTTGTTAGCTCAGGTGCCAATCTTTTTAAAAAAAACACATTATATAAAATATGAGGGTAAATACCAAAAGCAACAGCTAAAACAGTTAAAACGTGGTTGCTCCAGAGGAGCAGGCTTAAGAGGGAACAGTGCTGGTCTGATTGTTTTTGTTGTCATTGTTGTTATAAGCCTGATTTTTAAAAACTATTTGTACTACTACAATGATAGGAATAATTTTAAACCATTCTATATATGCATATTCTAGAGGGGATCCAGTATAAGGAACAAGATACTGGTAGCAGCTGGGTTATAGTATGAATTTCCTCTCCAGTGCTCAGGATTTCTAATGAAGAAAAGAAAGCCCAGCCTACACTGTTTTCAATAGAGAAACTCAATTACCACCTGACCCTAAAGACAGCTTCCGCAAGATTAAACACTAACTCCAGACGTTTTGCTGGACTTTTACCTCCAGGATCATAATTCCAAAAGCAGCAATGATAAAAACAGTAGAAATGGATAAATTAAGAGAGTTTTCATACTAAGTAATCTCAGTATAAGATTATACAGTATAGTCTGTCAGGAGGACTTGGAGATTGTATTATAAAACCATCATGCTAAATTCAAGAAAGTGCGTGTTTCTCCAAGGATTGAGCAGAAAAGGGCTCCTCAGGAGCAGCTCTGTCACAATAGGACGCCTGCCGAAGTGAACCTTGACACTTCCTTCCAGGGATTTTTCTTTCTTAGAGAGTTTCTCGGCTCATGTTTGGAGGAATTTGTGCTGTGCTTCTTGAAAGGAGGAATATCTCCCACAACCCAATAGTGAACAAGGGAGAGCATCCTAGGAAGGGCCCATGCATAGAGATGAAGCAGCATGCATAATGGCTCATGGTGAGGCCCATGTCATCAACCAGAAGAGCACTACCAAAACATCAGGAGAGAGAACCCCTAATGAAAGTGGCCACATCAACCCAACCTTGCTCCCTGTTATAACATGGCATCCATTTGGAAGATGCTGTGTTGGGAATGAGGATAGTACTTGTGGCTTTGGATCAGAGGGTAATGTTACACACACCTGAATCAGGGTATACTGAGAACAACAGTTCCTGACTATGGTGCCCAATGCATTCCTAAATGGCTTGATCTTTGGCTGCTCTTGCAAGCCTAGTCATTTGATCGTGGCTGCTTTGTGAAGTGAAATCACATAAATGAACCAAACTGGCCCTTCTTTTATATCTGAACTGGATGCAAGGTGTTCACACTTACTTTTAAATATGGGCATGTTAAATATGTTAAATACAACATGTCTGGGACATGACAAGGTTTCAAGACAATAATGAAATCAAACAAAAATTTCTGACTGGTGGGTAGGTGCAAAACTATCCAGCTTTGCTATCCTTCCTTCACAGCCCCTCCTCCAGAACCAAATCTTCTCTCCCTTCCCTAAGCTAAAGACATACCACATACATATTAGACACTGGATGCTCTAATCTCTGACTCAGCAGTCCCTAGGGCTGAGGATCACTGTTTCAGCTTTAATACCTTCTTCTTCCACCTCTTGCTAAACTGAACAAACATTCTAAGAATGTCAACAGAATTGTTACCTTGTATCTAACATCTTGAGTTCAAGTGATCAACATCATCTTCTGAAAACTAAAAATATCAACTCCTCAAAAGCTGACACAAATCTACCTTCCAATCTTTTCTCCAGTAGTTTCCTGCCGACATCCGCACCATGCTCCACTATACTACATTACTTGGGATTCCCTGAGCAAACCATATATTTGCCTGCTCTCAGCCTCTGCTCGTGCCAGTGCCTTCACCTGAAATTTTCTACCCAGCTTTTAGAGTGTTACAGTTATTTGTTGGTGTGTCTCTCTCTTCCACTAGACTGTGAGACAATCCAAGAGCAGGGTCTGTACCTTTCTCATCTGTGCATTCCCAGCACAGCACCTAGCCCACAAGACGTACTCAATAAATGTGTGTTAAATTGATCTTAAAAGACACCACAAAGCATTTGCTGACTTCCTAAAGTAACAAATGTACGAATTGAAGCATACTACTCCACATGATGCTTCAAAATGGCCAATATCAAGGTTTATATACCCTATATATGAGCTAAAGAGCCTAAATAACTTGAGATGATCTCAGATTCCATCTTAAAAAACAAAACAAAACAAAACACACGACTTCTCAGAATACTACTTAAGTGTGGCCAGAAAGCATGAGGAGCTCTCAGAAGTCTTCCAAATTCAGAACAAAAGCACAATGTAAGTTTTTTAGGGTCCTCCATGTGTTCTGAGCCTGGAGCAAACGGCTCTACTCGAGATAGGATTTTGTTTCTCACCCGGGCATTGAGAAATCAGAAACGTGGCAGGAGAACACAGCCATAGTTCTTAATTAACAGATCTGTGATACCCTTTGTGTTGAAACAAATGCAGAATAAGAGGAGATGAAACATACCCTCTCCCCTCAACACAAAATGGTAGCCCAGAGTCCAGGTGGTCCACAACAACACTGAAGGATGATCCAGGAGTCAACTAAAAGATCAAATGCCAACATTTACTACACTTGCAGGGCAGAAATGCTACACTAGCTCCCCCATACCCCCATGAATTGGTTTGAGGGTTTCAGCACAACAGATGCCATTAAGAACTTTTTTTTTTTTGAGGAAGATTAGCCCTGAGCTAACATCTGCTGCCAATCCTCCTCTTTTTGCTGAGGAAGACTGGCCCTGAGCTAACATCTGTGCCCATGTTCCTCTACTTTATATGTGGGACACCTGCCACAGCATGGCTTGCCAAACGCTGCCATGTCCGTACCCAGCATCCGAACTGGCGAACCCCGGGCCCCCAAAGCGGAGCATGCGAACTTAACCGCTGCACCCTGGGGCCAGCCCCAAGAACTTTTAAGTTAGATATGCTGTGGATAATCTACACATGATGAACTGGTTACTGTATAGATCAAATGCCACTGTACTTTAGATGTCACCCAAAAGTCTGCTGACGTGTACTTTTTAGACATAATTTTTACCCAAAAGTCTGGAGTTCTGAAAGAAAAATGACACTTGCAACCCTATATGGAAAGTGGTGGGAGGTAGGGATAAAAAAAGAAGTGTGGGAGACAGGAACAGTAGGTTGACAGCAGTCAACAACGATTTGTGTAATTGCACTTGTCTGGCCTTCCCAAAGACCTTGAAGTAAACCCAGCCGCCAGCTGACAGAAGCAGTAGCAATTCAAGTCTGTTTGCCAGAAGGCCAAGGACAAATTCTATGGGTAAAGAGTAAAACATCACCTTTGGGCTCTAAAGAGGGACCTGGGCTCAGTGTCTATTAAGAAAACAAAAAAGAAAAAACTATTTTTAAAAAGATACATGACAGGGCCTCTTTAATGGTCACAATATCGTGTGATGAAGGTGAAAGGTATTTGGAAAATAATCGATAACTTTCCTTAACAGCTTTTGGGGAAAATGGTGGTAATCCTTTTGTTGGCTCCTCCTCAGCCATGTATGGATGACATACGGCAGCTCTGAATTCCTCCAGATGACAATTCACCCTGGAGAGTCTATTTCACCCTGGACTACAGAGAAAAGAGAAAACTGTCAAAAAGCTAGAGCAGCCAGATTTTGCTAATAAATCTGGACAGTTAGCTGTTTGGTACTGCATAGCATTTTATTTCATAGGAGGCTGGCAAATCCCCTTGTGCCTTCTTCAGTTAATGCTTCCTAGAGAGAAGAGGCAGGAAGTGTGAGTGAGTTCAACCCTGAGTGAACTGTGAAATGCCCACAGCTTCCCATGAATGTGTAACTGACTTATGGGATAAAGTAGACTATTTTCCATATTTCGCAGCAAAATTTTTATAGTGATAGTGGGGATGCCAAAGATTTCAATGCCAGGAGAGCAGGAAAAGGAGAATGTACATAAATCAAGCAGAGTCAGAACTTGGAGGGCCACAGAGTTGCCCCCAAGGAGGCTGACTGGCCCTTCAAAGACAAAGATCAAAAAACCATGACAAATGCAAGTTGGCCATTTCAGATGGCAATCTGGTTAGGAAATGGCAGCAGTGGCAGTACTAATCATTAGGCAGGTGGCAGCATGGTGTTTCCACAAAGTTTTATTTGGATTGTACCTTAGCTGGCAGCCAGGTAGAGAGACAGAGCCCAGCACTCCAGGAAAGGCCTAGCAAATCCTAGACTGAATATCAGAGCCTCAGCCAAGCAGGATAGCCTTTAGTGGGTTCCTGGAGCACATCCCAGCGTCACCCATACCATAATGTAAAAAGGAAGGCTGCAGATTAATGAGCCCCCATGGGACTCAGGGGCTCTTCCCAGGGACAATTAATACTCGAGATACCAGACTAATTCCAGAAGTCATCTACTGGTACGTGCGTGGGAGAGGGGATTTCTATTATCCTGCAAAGTTTCAGGTACTGGAAGTTACCGAGTCTGCTGGCTGCTGATCTTTAGTACCTACCCGTGACTGGGGCTGGGGCAACCAGAGTCTGACAATCAGGTGGCAGGACTGGAATGCAGGATCTATCTTACCATTGTGCTCTGCCAAGAAGGTCATCAATCCACTGTGCAGGGTATCCAGTGCCATGTAAGGGAATGGAATTCAACCTTTGATTCAGTAACCTAGGGCATTAGCTCATATTATATCAATGTCTAAATGGTACTAGTAGATAAAATCTAGCATTAACATTCCAGTGTCAGTGGCCTCAGAGAGAGCTTCAACATATGTACCAGATGAATTCACTCTTAGATTTAGTTCCCTTTTCTCAGCAAACTCCTGCAACACCAAAGGAATAATTACTGCTTAGTGGAATACTGCAGAGTGCTAGCCAAAAAATAAAGTCACATCAATTTAAACCAGCAAATATGAACTTTGGGAAGAGAAAAGAATTCTCTTTCCAGAGACAATTGTCTCTTCAGAAATGTTTGCCAATATAAAATCCCCCTCCCCTGCCACTAAACAAAAAATCCGAGAATCACAGCAGAGCATCTGCACAGAAGGGGCTGGAAGGCATTGGGCAGAGTGGCAGAGATGGCTTTGTATGGAGCCTTGTGCACTGCTAAGGGGAGGACAACCTAAATCTAAAACTCATATGGAGCTGAAGGCACACTCACAAAGGAAAGATGGCAAATGGTAGGATGATCTTCATTTCTTCATGTTTGCCCCACTTGACAGATTACAAAGCACTTTCGTATTCATTATCTCACTAGAGCCATCCAACATCTCTGCAATGTAGGCAGGGCAAGGACTGTTAGATCTGTTTTACAGATGAAGAAGCTGAGGCGCGATTGCTGGAACAGCAATCTAAAAAACTTCACTTCAGACCTGCTTCTGTCCCACAACCACGGCATCATCAAGGTGGCGGTGGGCACAAAATGGCATACTTCATCCCTCCACTGGCCACCTCACCCCAACCACACCAGCCACTGCTCTTAATTCATCGAGGAAAACTGCCAGTATCCCAGGTTTGGAGGCAGCTACTCAAAGCCCTTCACACCCACATTCAACTGTCTTCTGCCAGAGGCCAACAGTTGGTCTAGCTGAATGATCATTAGGCGCTAAAGAAGGCACTTTCACTGTATGCTTTCTATAGATAAGTCAACAAATGTGTCTCCCTAGCTACTGAAGAGTTTGCTTAGAAAAGTTCACTTTGATTCCCTCTTAAAGCAGTAATAGTCCTACCACTACCACTCCCCCACACCGTAAAGAGCCATCAAGGCACTGGCAGCCGCCTAGTATCTCAAGGAGCCATGAACCACCCCTCCAACTCCCACCCACATGGACATTTAGGACATCTTTCAACAGTATCACTCTTAGACTGGCCATCCAGGTCCCTGCCAAAGGCCCCACACTTTACAGAGCCTTGTTCTTGCCCTATTCCAGCCATACCAAACCCTGTAGAGCAAGGAGTCTGTGGAACCAAGGAGACTTGCCCACCCAAAGTCTATGCTTCCCTCTTTTATGCTACTCTCAGAATACCCAAGACCTTGAAAGTCTCTGCCCACATGCCCCAAGCCTGTGTTCACGGCCTCTGCAACTTTCATCTCTAGTTCTGCCTTCCTAAGGATGGATCAAACCACAGGTGGGTACAACCCTAGGCCTGAGGGGTGAACACGAGTGGCCACGGGGCAGCTGTTGCCCTTCCACTTGGTAACGATGGAGCATGAACATGTGGGCTACAACAGTACTTCTCAAACTTTAATGTGCTTGTGAATCACCTTGGATCTTATTAAAATCAAGATCCTGGTTCGGTATGCCTAGAGTGGGCCTTGAGAGCCTGCAGTTCTAACAAGCTCTCAGGTAATGCTGATGCTCTGGACTGGAGTCCACACTTTGAGGAGCAAGGCTGGTGTCTACAGGCATATGTGGAAGGCCCCTCTGGGTAAGGGACAGAGCCAAGAGAAGGGGAGGAGAGAAGGGGGAGTTGGCAGTGAGCTTGCATTTTGCACTCTTGCCCCAGGCCCACCAATGTTAGGGGTGGCTTTGCCTTTCAGCATGTTGAGAAGTATCAAGAGTATGTCAACCATCTCTAGGCACCAAAGAAAAATAGCCAAGTGGGAGATACCATCTGTCTTTCCCTCAAAGCCCCTACATCCCTCTCACCATCACCTCCCACGCCAGAAACAGGAAGACTACCACCTGGGATCTTTCATAGTGACACATGTCATCAGTTATTAATATCAACTGCCCCCTTTCATGGAAATTCATGCAGTGTTTTACTACCCTGTCACAGTGTCTGGTTCTCAGAAATCATACATCCCACCTTGCTCACCACTGATCAGCGTCAAAGAATGAAGATACAGAATTCAAGTAAGCTGGAGAAGAGATACTAGATTCTTACTGACAACACACCTCCCACCAAGCAATCCCATCTGCCCCCTAGCTTGAAAGGGAGGGCAGGACCTTTCAGGTAGACCTGATCCATTCATACTAACACAGAGCAGAGAAGCCATAAAAACCCAGCCTCAGGCACTGGTCCACCAACTAGTTATAGACAATCTATATTCAAATTATCACACCCACATGAGCAAGCCTGGAGATTTTTTTATCATTGTACACAGAAGGTTAAAAATAAAAATAAATGCAAAACCACAGAAATATTATTTAATTGGAATATTCAACTGGGGGAGCAAACCACCAAATGCATTCCTGCCACACAGTTTTCAAAACTTTTTCAACATGAAATCACTTAAATCCAAAGGTAGTGTGAGCCCATATAAAACAAATGAAAACAAAACTTTGTATGGAGTATGAAATGGAGGTTGGCAGCCCAGGGTGGTGTTTACTTGGGTTCTCATTGATTGATACACACCAAGACCCCCAAGGCAGCTCCAAGAAACCCCTAGTGCTCCAAAGTGCCCCCTTTGGAAATCATCACTGAAGCATATGTCATTTTATTAAGGTCAGATTTTCTTCCTAATCTCACTTATTAGCACTCAAGCACAAAAGAAGCAAAAAAAAAAAAAAAAGGTCAGATGAAGGAAGTCATGTCACAGTGGTCCAAGGATTGGGTCATAGACCTGCCAAGTGTTTTAATAATACATCCAAATGAAGCCTCATGATCACTTGAGAAATACAGAACTGGGTCTGAGTCCTAATTCTGTAGCTAACTCACTTTGTAACCGGAAATAAGGCCCTTTCCTACTCTGAGCCTCAGACATAGGATCCAGATGGCCTTTGTCCAGTTCTGCCTGACACTCTGGGACTTTATGATATTTCAGGATTCCATATCTAAGTGAAGCTTCATGGCCATATCATTCATCACAGATAGATGCTAGAGAAAAATAAAGAAAGGGAACCTTTATGTTTTTCTGCTGGCACAGTTCTGTGCTTTTGTTCAGAAGCTCAAAGCATTTTAACAGCTTATTCCATTGGATCTGAAGCAATAAAACAAAAAGGAAATTAATCTTGAGGAAATCATATGTCTGCAATCTTTGAATATCTCTTACTCATTAAGGTTCCAGCTATTTCTGCACGTTGCCAGTGCTTACTGACTTCTGGACAGAGGAAGAGGGAACAGTGACTTTCTGTGGGGAGGGAGGTGGTCTAGGGTATAAGACCAGAGAGGCAGGGAGACCAGCAAAAGCATCTGCAGTAGTCTAAATAAGAGATGATAACGACTTGAACCAAAGTCTTGTCAATGGGAGGTGGAAAGTAGAGGACAGATCCAAGTGGCCTTCGGGAGGATACACCGATAGGACTGGGTGCTGGAATTGAGGAGAGAAGGGGAGAATGCATGCCAAGTGTCTTACTTGGGTGGTGACATGCATGACAGTGCCATTATCCAAGCTATGACTCTGAGAAGGAAAAAGAGATTTGAGAGGCAAGACGATGAGTTAAAGGTTGAAATGTTGACTGTGAGCGTCTGTGGATCATCAAGTGGAAATGTCCAGCAAGCATGTGGGTTTACTGGTGTAAAGTCCTACAGCTCTAGGCAGCATCGAATGCAACCATGAGATTAATTTGGAAGTCCTCAGCATATAGAGCCCCTGCCTCCTTGTAATTTTACCACATTACCTCATTTTTTCATTAAAATATTTAGAGTCTCACCCCAAAATATGTAGAATACCTACTTACTTTGCTAGGCAAGGGGATACATGGGTGAATAAAATTAGACATAGTCTCTGCCATTGTATAGCTAATAGTCTAGCAGGGGAAACAATTAACAAGAACAAAGACATAGGTATCATTTTAAATTGTGATAAATATTATGAAGGAAACAGATGGGTACAGTGATCAGGAATACCAGAGGGAGAAATGGGGACCTCTTGAAAAGGGCTTTAAACCAAAACTTGAAGGCATTCCTGGACAAGCAAACAGAATATGCAAAGACCTAGAGGCAGGAAGAATTCAGTCACAAAGCTGGGGTACCCACCACCTCGGGTTCTGTGGTATGCCTAGAGTATTTGCTGCTGCTGTTACTGATATTTAAATGATAGTACTAAAGTAGTCCAGTAAGGCACGATCATTAAATTATACCAAAGCCAAAGCACTTGATGCCTATGAAATGGTGTTTAACAATTTTATGTTGTTACAGATGGGACTAGATACAGATGGTTACATTAGCCAGATGTAATATTAACTTAAACAAAACTTTAAATAAAATTGCTACAGAGCTCTGCATTCCATTACTAATGGCTCTGATTGCCTCAAATCACATCAGCATACTGAAGTCGCACTCTGGGCAAAGTCACCATTCTGTAGGATTTCAGTCAAACACTGTTATTGAGGAAGCAATACTTAAAATAACATTCCTTTTAATGATTAAATAGGGGGTTGGCACAAACTGCAGAACAGAAAAAAAAATTCTATGTTGCCCCTGGGGAAGGGATAAGTAGGTTGTGTTTTGTAATTCCTTCCTGGTGGGTTTACAATTATTCCACAGCATGACAGCTAAAATGCCTGAGAAATCACTTACCTGAATCTCAAAAATAATTAGTTCTCTATCCTTTGTATGTTCACCATGAGTTCTGTTGACCTCGCCACATGGAAAGACTGAGTTTACCCATTTACAGTTCTAAGTGTGTATTCCTTGCAGGCAAACCAAAGTGTGCTGGAGGTTGAGCAATTCCTGGCCAGTAGTGTGTATTTTAACGAGGATGTTTAAGATGAATCAGTTGAATAATTAATGCATAAATCTTAGCCGCCTGGGTAAGGAAAATGAAAATAAGTTTTGCTTGTCATAGACATAGATTTAGCTACATTAAAGTGCCTCTACGTCAAAAAAGGCAAAAGACAGAAATACTGCTCTTTGTAGTGCAATTAAAAAGGAAATTAACAAAGTGTGTTAATTTGTTGTGCTTGTAATTTGGCTGAAAACTGTGATGCTGCAGTATTACCATTTGGGTGTGGGACGGCATGCAAATGAAGAACTTACCAGCACTTACCAACTATTCGCTTATTCCCTCGTTTGTAAAACTATTCAGAAATGCGTGTCCTGCCTGTGGTAAGCTATACTTAAGGCTATTTTTTTATAATTAAGGGCTATTTTTTAAATTAACATTTTAAAGTACACTGGTAGCCCTTATGTCTTTTGTCTCAAACGGGCAGGATCTACAGGGTGGGCCGTTCAGAAAAGGCACTCAATCTTACCACAGGTCTCAGCAAACGAGCCATGTGTGATTTTGGCAAAGGACTAAAGGTCTGCTTGCTAGTGGAGTCTACGTCACCAGAAGGCTATCAGTCCCATCTGAGTCCCTGGAACACAGCGGACCTCTGGTTTAACACCGGTGTGTAAGCTATTGCATATGCAGAGGCCGAGGAGCACAGCTGTTCAACCCTGTCCAGTTTGATTCGTACGATTTCCACAAATGCTAAATAGCCCAACAGAATGCAGACCGTCTTCAACACCCCTGGCTCTAGCAAACAAGCTAGAGAAAGGATTTGACTATTTATAGTTCACTTTGACTTTCAGGGTTTCCATAGGTTCAGCTCAAATGTAGGGCTGAGGATGTATTGCTTTTCCTCAAGTCAAACAAGCCAAATGCCAAAGGCCACAGAATTCTTTTCTGTGCTTTACAACTCATGACTGATAGATGAAATATACATCTTTACCTCCTTGATCTTCACTTTAAGTACATAGAGAAACCGAAGCTCTGAAAAATTAGATGACTTACCTAATGTTTCCTGGCCAATTAGTAGCAGAGCACTGGCTAAAACCCAAGAGTTTTGTTCCCTCCCAGCAGGGCTCTTTCCAACACACTACATCACCCCCTAAACTCAGCCTGCCAGAAAACGTCCAAGCAGTGAGGTGTATGGAGTAATTTACTGTAGAAAGAGATATCTATGAGATTGTAAATGAACAAAAACTCCCAGGTTCTTACAGAATGGCCTGGGTATTGAGCTGCTCAGCCTCCCTCTGTGGTCAGACCAAAGCTTAACAACTTGCTGGGACACCATGGCCCAAGGAGGGTTTGACTGGCTTAGGCTTGAACCAAATCCCATTGTTCCTTGTATCTGTTACCCCTAACTCAGAGCCATCTTCCTGCGGCTTGGCTCGTGACCTAACACTCCTTGGCTCCACACTTTAGCTCGGTCATAGATTCTTACTCTTTTTCCCTTCCTCCCCACTTCCATCCCACCGTATTCCCTGTCCTTGAATCTTCTACCCCCACTGCTGCCCCTCCCACTCCTGTCATCTCTGAATTGCAAGTCCAGGCCACCGCAGGCAGAGTATTCCCTCTCTTGGTCCACCAGTTCCTGTGGATGAGGACCAGGGGCAGGGAGTGAGGTGGGGGAGGCAAGAGTATTTAAACACTCACTTTTTCAAAATATCAACTAGAAGCTTCTCTCAACCAACCCATGACATAGCTACAGTACAATGAAAAAGCATAATCAAAAGCTGACCCAGGGCCTTGCAAAAATCATGAAGGTCCTGGGGAGTAAAAAGATGAAATTAGATTTCACCCACAATTAGGACTGAATGTATTTTCTTATATCCTTGGATTTTCAAAATGGGTCACCTCTATGTGATTTATAGTAACTTTTTCCTAGCTAGAATGTTTGCTAGGTATGAAATTACTCTTATTTGGGACAATTGTTTTGGTGATGCTTTTAAAAGAGCCAGGAAGTCACCTAAACTATTATAAAGATAATTCCTCATCAAACAGCATGGGTGGGAGATCTTTCATTTAGAGAAATAATCTCTATGTAGAGAAAGTTAGCAAGAAAATTGTTTAGCAAATGTGTGTTACTAGTGATTGGCAATAAAATAAATACTTAAAAATATGATTCAATTCAAACTATCTCTAAATTTGTGATAATTCAATCACAGACTAGCATGTTTTACCTTTCCTCTATCTATTAAGAAAACAGCGACAACAGGTTTCTGAGTGAATTAAGATTGTAAACATGAGCTCTTAGGGGATGCTTAACCCAGTTCAGAGAACAACCTGTTTCCAAGCTCGATGACAACATACATTTGCATATAAATAATTAGTGTGCTGATTTCAAATGATCTTTACCTACTCATTGGAGCATACTCCATCAAGACCTCTACTTTTTTATTTTTTATTTTTGGTGAGGAAGATTTTCCCTGAACTAACATATCCATTGCCAATCTTCCTCTTTTTTTGCTTGAGGAAGACTAGCCCTGAGCTAACACCCGTGCCAGTCTTCCTCTACTTTGTATGTGGGATGCTCCACAGCATGGCTGATGAGTGGAGTAGGTCCACACCCAAAATCCAAACCCGCGAACCGCAGGCTGCCGAAGGGAAGCGCACAGAACTGTAACCACTCAGCCATGGGGCTGGCCCCTACTTGGCAATATTTTGTTAGCTGTTTATAGTATCACTTCTGCTTGCAAATAGTAAAAATTAATCATTTTAGGGCTGGCCTGGTGGCATAGACCCCACCCCTGGCGACAAAACTCTCAGCAGAAACCCAGAAACCCGGCTTCTGCTTAAAGCCCTCCAGAGCCTCAGAGCTTCCTATCTCCCAAAGCTTTTCCCATCATCCAAAAGCTCAAGGCATCAGACAGTCTTTCCTGACACTGGGCCAAAATCTGCTTCCCTGTAATGTCTACATATTGATCCAAGTTTCCTGGGGAAAAAAAATCTCTAATGTTTTTTATGGTTTTTTACATGGTGTTTTTCACATATATGTTCTCACTGGACCTTCTCAATAGCCCTGTGCGGCAGATATTCCTACCACCCTTGTTCTATAGATGAAGACCTGGAGGCCATGAAAGGCTCAGTCACCGCTCAGGGTGGCAGAGCGGTGAAGCGGCAGAGGCAGGGCTTCAACTCAGGTTCCCTACCTCCACCTTTTATGCCATTTTCACTACCCCACTTGTCTTGCTGAAACATTAAAAAAGGCTTCTGCTGCCCCATGAGAACAACCCTTGACGGCAGAAAAGGGTAGAATAAATAATGGCACACTCTCTATATACTCTTCCTGAGAGATCTCTGCTACTCTCATGACTTTAAATCCCCCCACAGAAGGGCCCATATCTCTATTTCCAGCTCCCCTCACATCTGGATATCCCACAGTATCTCAAATTCAGCGGGTTCCAAACGGAATTGATCGATTTTTCCCCATTCTCTTTCCACCCTCCATTACTGCTCTTGGTCAGAAATACCATGCTCTACCCAGGCAGTCATGCCAGAAACCTGGAGGCTTATCCTAGACACTTTTCTGCCCCTCACCCCTACTCCCCACAGCATCATAAGGATTTCACCACTTTGAACTCTCTTTTCATATCCCTTTCTCTCCATCCCCACTACTACTGCCTTATTTCATCCACCATGAAATCTCACATAGAAAAACTCAACAGCTTCCCAAATGGTCTCTGTGCCTCCAGTAGCATCCCTCTCAAATCTACCTGCCTCCATGTAGATTGCCACCAGAGTGATCCAATATGACAATCTATGTCCTTCCCCTGCTACCAACCTTCTAATGGCTTCTTGTTGCCTCCGGAAGTGACGGTCAAACCCAGCTGATCAAGAAAATCACTGGGTGTGTGAGTGGGACACCTTTATACATCTTAGGTTCCCCAGATAGTCCGAATAAGCCAGCAGTGTTTGGGAACTAGTGGTGTACAGGGCAGTTTACACCCTCAATGATCTGATCCTACCACTTTGCTCTTGGCAACAAACACTTCAGCAACCCCAGAAACACAGCGTGCTGGCTCACACCGCTGTGCCACCGCTGAGGCTGATCTCTCAGCCTGGAATGTTATTTCTACCCTTGGCCAACCATAGAACATGCCCAAGATCCTATAGTCCATGGGCTGAACTTTCAAAACTTAACTGGGGTCTCACTTCTTCAAGAAATCTTTTGTGACCTCATCATAGTGGATTAGGTGCCCCTCTTGTGTGACCCCATAGCACTGCATGGAGTTCTCTGTCATAGCACTTAGCACATTGTGTTGAAATTATGTCCTTAAGTGTCTGACTCCCTAACAAGTATACGCTTCTCAAAACCAAGAAACATGTTTATTCATCACTGGCAACTGCCTGTCACCTAATAGGTGCTCAGTAAGTGTCGACCTGAATTGAGCCTGATTTCAAGCTGAGGCTCTATACTAACTGTAGATCTGGATTTTAGGAAACTCAATTCACCCACTTGGGCCTCAGTTCCCACATCTCTAAAATAAGATAATAAATCCCCATGTTCATTCATATGCCAAACATATGAATGTCTACTAAGTACTAGGCACAGGGTTGTATGAAGATTGAACCAATCAATTAACGTATGTGAGGTTTTTTGTAAAACTGTTACACAGTATTACATATATACTGCTGCAATTTTGGTTTTTTCTTAGTCTCTCTAAACAAGAAATAACAATTTCATTTCATAAAAACAAAGTCTACTAAGCTTTAGTCTCCATTCGGCTCCCCAAGGAGTCTGGGTAAAGTCACTTGCCCCAGAGGAAAGCACACTGGCCTAACTAGGACTGGAGGTGCACTCTGGGAAAGCATAACACACTGAGACCCCACTCTGACAGGGGCAGTGCTACTCTCTCAAGGACACAGCCTTCACACCTGAGAACTACTGAGGAAAGGTCCCTGAACCCCAATCCTTCTCCCCACTGACTTCTGCCTAACCTGTGCTCAGGTTTTCATGGTAAAGGGTGTGGAGCCTGATGCAGTCAGACTGGGCTCAACAACCTGACTTCTTGAGGCTCATTCAGGTCTTCCTGAAGGCTCTCTGCCCACGTGAGTACTGGGTCCCCTGAGATTTTCCTGGGGATGTCACTCCCAGGGGCAGCAGTCTTAAAGTTCAGTCCAACAGAGCCCAGAGAAACAAAATTCATTTGCTGGCCCTTAGGAATTTGGGCCTAGAGCAGCTTTCGACTATTCTCTACCAAACTACATTGCTGTCCTTGAGGGCTTATATCCTACAGGCCCAGAGGGGACCATGAACTCCCCAAAGTCCTTGGACTATAGGATCTTGGGCATGTTCTAGGCTGCTACTCTCTCCCATAGAGTTGTTCATCCTCTAGGGGGAAGTCCCAGGCTACAGACTGCTTCTTAGCACCCCAAGCTCTGCAGGCATCTAGCAATGACACCATGTGACATAATGCCCATCCCCCTAAAGGAATCTGATTTCTCATTGGTCCAGAAGTAACTCTTAGAGTTGGGGAGCTATCAGAAGTTATGCCAAGAGCCAGGTAAGGAGGAAATAGAAGCATTTCCTGTATGTACAGAGCCCCCAGAAAGCATAAGTCCACATTCACTGAAACAAGTTCTTATCAAGCATTCCCTCTGGATACCAGCCAGGTGACCATGCCTACCTCCAAGAAACTGCAAGGTTTGAGCTCTTTGATTAAGAGAGAAAATAAAAGAGATGAAATCTGTGTTATCATGTTATTGGACACACAATGCCACATAGAGCTAAACTTCAGGGATCACAATTCAGCCCATGGAACATCTTAATCATTCATTCAATAAATATTTACTGAGCACCTACTATACAGCTGGAAAATTAGCCAAAATCTGGTTTTGGAGAGCTCACAGCCTGATAGGGAAGACAGACATATAAACAAAAGAGTTACAATATAACGTTGTACAAAGTACAGAAGAATCCCGGCACTGGATGTAGTTCACTGCGCTGGAAGCCTCAGAAAACTCTTTCCAGAGAAGGACACACCCAGACAGGGTTTTGAAGGATGAAAAAGAGTCTGAGCAGAGGGAATATGTTAAACATCCCAGAAGAATTACTGCTGGAGCCTGAGACAAGATGCGGGTGGGGAGTATAATGAGAAATGAGGCTAAACAAGTCGGTAGAAAGCATATCAGTATGCCAAGCTAAGGAGCTGACTATGTGCTTTAGGAAGTGAGGAGCCACCAGGGAGACTCTCAATATTTCCCTGTTTTTGTTGTTCTTGTTTTTGTTTGATCTTTGCAGTGAAATGGCATGACTAAGTTCTCAGTATGGAAAATCACTTTGTGTTGGTGGACTGCATGGAGGGGGGCGGAAGATGAGATTGAAGATCACTGAAATAGTCTAAATGACAGATGACAAAAGCATGAACAAAGAAGTAGCATGGGGATAAAAACAGCAAGTTCAAGAGAATTTTAGGATTCAAGAGAACAGACTTGGTGAATATTTGGCCTTAGGGGAAAGGGAGAGAAGAGGAATGATGGCCAGATTCCTGTTCTAAGAACCTCAGATGGATGGTGTTGCCATTGACTAGAAATATGAGAGGTGGAGAAAGTTTGGGAACAGCTGAGATGGGAATAGTTCACTTCAGACATACTCGGTCTGAGAAGTCTGTGAAATAGAGATGTCCTGCAGATAGTTGGATAGATGGATCTGAAGTTCTCAAGATACTCCAAGACTAGAAACATATATTTGAAAATTATAAGTGTATAAATGATAGTTTACATCTTGGGATTGCATAAAAATAACCAAGGCAGAAGGTAAACATTGATCGCAGAAGATGGTCAAGAAAGGGGCAGGTCATTTAAGTGACAGGTAAAACTAACCTGAGATAAAATGATCAGAGATCCAGGAGAGTAAGAGATTGAGAAAGTCAAAAGAGGATGGAGATCAAGAAGGAGAGAGTAAAGACAAAACAGTTTCAAAATATTCTGAAAGGGACATAGAACTTGGAAATGAATTGACTTTTTCCTATCTCATTTCTCTTACATCCAGCTATGATGCCAAGTTTCAAGCTTGGGTGGTTGGAAAATATTGGTATGATTAACAGAATTAGGAACACAAGAAGAATAAATAGCTTGTGAGGAAAACTGATGAGTTTCTGTTGGGATATACTAATTCTGAGATGCAATCAGCACATTAATCTCTACAGATGGGAATCTGGGACAGTCTCAGGATAAATAAACTGTGGCACATCCAGACAAAGGAATATTATTCAGCAGGAAAAAGAAATGAGTTATAAAACTGTGAAAAGACATGAAGGAACCTTAAATGCATATCACTAAGTAAAAGAAGCCAGTCTGCACAGTGGGTAAGTTCAGCACACTCCTCTTTGGTGGCCCGGGTTCACAGGTTTGGATCCAAGGCGTGGACCTACACCACTCATCAAGCCATGCTGTGGTGGGACTCACATACAAAACAGAGGAAAGATTGGCACAGATGTTAGCTCAGGGCCAATCTCCCTCACCAAAAAAAAAAAAAAGAAGAAGAAGAAGCCAATCTGAAAAGGCTACATACTATATGACTGCAACTACATGACATTCTGGAAAAGTTAAAACCATGGAAACAATAAAAAGATCAGTGGTTGCTAGAAGTTCTTGGGGAGGAGGGAAGGACTGCACTAACAATCCCCTGTGCTTGAACTATTCATCAAAACTATTGTATATGATGCTGTAATGGTGGGTACATGACATTATGCTTTCGTCAAAATCCATAGAACTGTACAACACAGTGAACCCTAATGTAAACTATGAACTTTAGTTAATAATAACGTATCAATATTTGTTCATCAACTGTAACAAACGTACCACACCAATGCAAGATGTTAGTGGGAAAAACTATCATCACTGGGAAGAGATGAGTATATGGGAACTCTGTACCATCTGCTCAATCTTTTGTAAATCCAAAACTGCCCTAAAAAAATTAAAAGTCTATTAATTAAAAAAATGTAAAGGGAGAATGAAGTACTAGTACATATTATAACATGGACGAACCTTGGAACCATTATGCTAAGTGAGAGAAGCTAGACACAAAAGACTACATATTGTATGATTCCATTTATACGAAAGGTCCAGAGCAGGCAAACCTATGAAGACAGAAAGCAGATTAGTGGTTGTCTAGGGCTGGGAGGAATTAAGGGGACAGGGAGAGTGATTGTTAATGGCTACTGGAGTTTCTTTTGGGGGTTTTGAAAATGTTCTAAAATTTATTGTGGTGATGGTTGTACAGTTCTGTGAATATATTAGAAACACTTCAAATGGATGAACTGTAGAGTATGTGTATTACAGCTAAATATAGCTTGAAAATGCTAATGAATTTGAAAATCCTAATAAAATGGATGATTTTCCAGGAAACAGCAAATTGGAATCACAAAGAGGGAGAAAACATGGGGAAAAACCATGCTGTTAAAAACATTTCCTCCAATGATTATTATAATGCCCAGATAATTTTATGAGCAAGTTCTTTCTAACTTACAAGGAACAGATAATTTCCATGCTCTAAAAGTAGTTCCCAGTATAGAGGAAAAGAAGGAAATAAGCCCCATTTATTTTATAAAACTAAAGTTATCCTGTCCCCAAACCTGATGGACACACACACAAACACACAGAGAAAGAAAACTGAAGACTAATGTCAGTTACAAACATGGATGCAAAAGTCCTAAATAAAATACGAGCCAATCAAACCCAGTAAGACAAAAGGAATATTATACTATAAGAAAAGAGGGACTATTCTAGGAGCGAAATTTAATATTAGGAAATCTAGACATATAGTTCGTCACAACAATTAGCTAAAGGAGAAAACCTGCATGAATGACAAAGAATTAATATTTTAAATTTATTTTTAAAATCTCTTAAAAAATAAGAAAAATATCTATACCAGAACAGAAAATTGGGCAAAAGAGTAAAGAAAAGAAGAAAAGTTCAGCTTCACTAGTAATAAAATAAATGTAAATCTTAAAATAAGTTACTAATTCTTTGCAGTCAAATTGGCAAAAAAATCTCAGTGATATCAAGAATTCAGACAAAAAGGGCACACCCATACTCCACCTCTCACATGAGAATTATTATAGGGCGATTTAGCAATATCCACCAAAAGCCTTAAAATGTGCATATCTGTGGAACCAACAACTACACATCTAGGAATTTATTCAAAGGAATCAATCAAGAGTTTTTGCAAAGACTTAGCCACAGAATACTCATCTCTACATTGTTTACGTGGCGAAAAACAGAAATAACCTAAATGTCCAACAGTAGTGAGTTGTCAAATAAATTGTTGTACTTTCATACAATGAAATGCTATGTAGGGGGCTGGCCCCATTGCCAAGGGGTTAAGTTCACGTGCTCTGCTTTCACAGCCCAGGGTTTCACAGGTTTGGAGCCTGGGCACAGACTTAGCACTGCTCATCAGGCCATGCTGAGGTAGCATCCCACATGGCACAACCAGAAGGACATACAACTGGATTATACAACTATGTACTGGGGGGCTTTCTGGACAAGAAGGAACAAAAAGATTGGCAATAGATGCCAGCTCAGGGCCAGTCTTTAAAAAAATATATAAGAAAAGAAATGCTACGTAACCACTGAAGGTATAGAAATATGATGAACTTAAAAGAATGTTCAGAAAATATTAAGTGAAAAGCTTATGAAAGAGTGTGCAGAATATAGAGAAAAGAAGACCGAATGGGTATAATAAAGTGTTAATAGTGATTACCTCTGAGTGGTAAGAATATGGGTGACTTTTACATCCTTTTGCATTCCCCTTCTTGTATGCTTGTGTTTTCTCCACAATCTATAATAAACTTGCACTACTGTGCTAAAGAAAAACTCAATGAAAGAGTGCCTTCTAACATTCGCACTCTTTAACTCAAAGTTCCACTTCAAGAAATTTATTCTGATAATCATCCATTCATGTAAAGATTTATGTATAAGAACATATATTATTGTAATAGTAAAAAAAAGGAGACGAACTAAATGTCTAGCAATAGTAATTAGAAAGTATGATATAGCTATAGCTATAGGATGGAATACCGGGCAACTATTAAAAACCATGAGGTGGAAGAATATTTAAATACAAAAGAAGTTCAGCGAAAAAGGTAGATTATAAAATCTTAAAAACAATACAAAGTTATTTTTTTAAAACTATGTAGAAAAAAGACTGAAAGGAATTACACCAAAATGAAAATCTACTATGGTTCTCTCCAAGTGGTAGGGCCACAGATGATTTATTTATTTTCATCTTTCTGCATTTTACACTTTTTCTACAATGTAATTTTAAACTTAAAAAAAATGTAAGTTTGCAATTGAGGAGCAAGGAGACAGAAAATGTAGAACAACATAATAGTTCTCTCTGCCACCATTATGCTGTGAGCCATTTATGTCCGAGCATGTGGGCACCTCATAACTGAATCCAAAAATTCATCCTGTATGGGTGGGAAGAACACAGATTAAAACAAATGAGAAAAGGGGCAGTATATTAGTATGTTGTCTGCACAATTTTGGAAAAGTGTAAAAATAGAAAACTTTGGAAACCAATATGTCAAGATATTAAGAATGGTTAATTCTTGTTGGTAGGGACATGGGTGATGGTTACCTCTGTGGATGTGATTTCTCATTAAAAAAAAAGATAAGTGGAGCCAGCCCTGATGGCCTAGTGGTTAAAGTTTGGTGTTCTCATTGCTTTGGTGGCATGGGGTCAGTTCCTGGTCACAGAATCACACCACTTGTCTGTCAGTAACCATGCTGTGGCAGCGGCTCACATAGAAGAACTAGAAGGATTTACAACTAGAATATACAACTATGTACTTGGGCTTTGGGGAGGGGGGCAAAAAGGGGAAGATTAGCAACAGATGTTAGCTCAGGGTGAATCTTTCCCAGGAAAAAAAAAAAAAGGATAAATAAAAGCAAATGAGAGAGCTATAGATATTTGGATTTATTGGTTCTGGAACAGTGGGGGCACATTTGATCTTTTGTCCCTGAGACTGTGGAAGAGCCCAGTCAGTTCTGGGATAGGAGGGAGCATTCATGGCTACTGCTTTCCCTCCCTGGACTCTGGGGCTGAACGTGGGGGCACTACCAGTGAAATTATGCAGTGATGCTGGTCTCTCTATTCCACTGCACGTCAGGGAGCCCCTCACTATGCCAACAGCCCCACAAATCAGGGTCATGGACCTCTGGGCCTTCAGAATCTCCAGTCAGAAGCATTCTCTCCCCTGCCATGGCCCTCTACTCTAGCTTTTAATGCCATCTGCCTCCTGCCACTAGACTGTGAGTTCCTGGAAGGCCGAGGCTGTGGTTTCGCTGAAATCCTGCCTCTGTGCCTACCATAGCACCAATTAATATTTCTGAGACTTTGAAAGGCAGGCAGGTATGAAACAGCATCTTGGTGCCCGACTTAGGAGTAGAGGGACAAGGATACCAGCAACCCAGAAGCATTTCATCCTCACAGGAAAGCACAACCAAGCCCACTGCTTGGCCACTTCTTGTAGTGTACACAGCTGCGGTAGTCTCATGGGTAAGCATGCCACCTAGTGGATTGAGTAGGCATGGGCAGTGAAGAAAGGAGGTCAAAACAGAAATTAAATGGTTCAAACAGATCTTCTGTGAAATAAAAATAGACAAATTTTCACGATAAGTGGAGCAGTGGGGAACTGGCTGTGTAAGGACACGGCAGCAACAAAGTCAATATGGCATCGTTATACAAACTTACCTGTGACACAATACGTTTCCTTTGTTTCACAGTGAAGGAATGCATCCCATCTCACTCCCAAGGGCTTACAAATTAACCAGAAGGGTCAAGGTTTATGGTACTTACTCAAGGTTCCTGTGGATGCTACGGTACTCCCATAACTTAAAAATTATTCTACCATTTTTCAACATTATTTCTCTTACTTAGTAGGGAGATGATGGAATTTGTCTACCATAAGAAGTATGTAAAGGGAGAAACCTCCTTTGCTAAAAGTTCATACAATGAAAGATGTAGAAAAATAACTTTTTTCATTAAAACAAATCAATCCTTTAAGTATTTGCTGGATGTCCCAAGCCACTAACCAGTGTTCTTAGAAAAAAGCTCTTAAGGACAGAAAAACTCAAGTCAAAATTGCACAGCACTTGTATTTCCCCCTTCAAATAGAAGCCAAATAGTGGTTGTCAAACTGAGCACAGGGAAATTCCTCCATTTCCTCTAACCTCAGAATGAAACGAGGCCCCACTGCTCAAGCTCACACATAACAAGTCTGAAAGCATGTGTGGGTTAAACACCTCAGACTTAGTCTGTGTGAAGTGATGTCCTCTCTTTCAATGCAACAAACTGAAGATAGTCAAACTAGACTTGGAGCTTCATGGGACCACATGACTTCATGATGCCAAGAGTACATCATGTAATCACAGCTTGAGAAGCCTATTCTATTCTTTTTGTTTGTTTGTTTGAGGAAGATTAGCCCTGAGCTAACATCTACTGCCAATCCTTCTCTTTTCGCTGAGGAAGACTGGCCCTGAGCTAACATCCGTGCCCATCTTTCTGTACTTTACATGTGGGACGCCTGCCACAGCATGGCTTGATAAGCAGTGCATAGGTCTGTGCCCAGGATCTGAACTGGCAAACCCTGGGCCTCCAAAGCAAAACCTGTGAACTTAACCACTGCACCACCTGGCCTGCCCCTTGAGAAGCCTATTCTAAACAAATACCTTTAAAAGGCAAGGCAAAGGATCTTTTTTTTTAAGTTGAGCCAGGAGAAATCCTAGCCAGCATAACTAGAAAGTCTGTGGAATTCAAGAGGTAACACCTCACCTGCTTTTACACTAGCACAATAATGGAGCTCACAATAAAGTAAGACAGGGGCTGACCTGGTGCCACAGCGGTTAAGTGTGCATGTTCTGCTTTGCCGGCCCGGGGTCCACGAGTTTGGATCCCGGGTACAGACACGGCACCGCTTGGCAAACCATGCTGTGGTAGGTGCCCCACATATAAAGTAGAGGAAGATGTGCACGGATGTTAGCCCAGGGCCAGTCTTCCTCAGCGAAACGAGGAGGATTGGCAGCAGTTAGCTCAGGGCTAATCTTCCTTAAAAAAAAATAAAAGAAAGAAAGATCAACCTCCATAACTCCTTTCATTTAGATTGTCTGAGTTTCTGACTGATCTCTCTGTCTTCACTTGTCTCAATCTGGTCAAAGCTACACATTCTAGCTATATTAATATTCTTAGAGTCTAACTCTGGTTATTTCACATTTCTCCTCCAACACCTGTTCACAAACCTTCAATGCCTCCAAACTGCCTATCAAAAAAGGTTGAATCACCTCAGTATAGTATTCAAGGCCCTCAAAAATGTGGTCTCAGGGGCCGGCCTGGTGGCACGGCAGTTAAGTGCTGACATTGCACTTTGGTGGCCTGGGGTTCACTGGTTCAGATCCCAGGTGCAGACATGGCACCACTTGGCAAGCCATGCCATGGTAGGCGTCCCACATATAAAGTAGAGGAAGATGGGCGTGGACGTGAGCTCAGGGCCAGTCTTCCTCAGCAAAAAGAGGAGGATTGACAGCAGATGTTAGCTCAAGGCTAATCTTCGCCACCCCCCCAAAAAAAACGTGTTCTCAACCTGCCTTTCTGAACATATTTGACATAATTCTTCCATCATGAGCCTGTGCTCCAGTCAAACTAAGCTGTTCACTGTTCAAGCGCATCAATATACACTTTCTCACCTCTCTAGCAGTGAAAAAGATATCAGGGCACCCCAAAAGGCCATTAGGATCACGCCCAAGTGCTGTAAAAAGCCTGCTCCGAAGGGAAGTATCTTCAGATGTGCCATCACACAAGCACTGCCTTTGGAAATACAGATCCAGCGAGGACAAGACAAGAGTTCATACCTCTCAGCACCTGACCTGGATTCTTTCATTGCCTGTTCTGGTACTGACTAGTCCACTGCTTCCCAAATGTCTGTGGAGTTTTGACAATTCATTGGTTCTACTTGTTTATGGGGTTTTTTTGGTACTATTTTTGTAAAACTCACTGACTCCACCCCCACAATGATGTAACTTCAAAAAAAATTACAGTCAATTAAGATGATTTTGGCTTTGAGAAATTTAGAGCAATTTTGCAAGGCATTTTGAGATCCTATAAGACACCCTGGAATATCCCAAAAAGGGAGTTGAGAATCACTGTCTTGGCAAATACATTTGCCTTTCCATGCTTTATTGTTTCCACCCACAGAATGAGAACTAATGATGTTCCTACTCTCTCCCAGTCTCTCACCCTGGATGTTATGAGAACACATGCTGTACATAAAGAACTTTTTTTCCCCAGAATGAAGGAGACATAGATAACCCAGATAAAGCAATTAAACCATAATTCCAAAATCCCGTTATGACAGTAAACATCCTAAATGTTACAAACAAAATATGAGACACTATCACATTATTTGATAACACAAAGATATAAAGTTCTTTCAGGTTGCAGAAAGACATTTATGTCACTGAACTTACATTTCGAGAGCACAATGCTTGGGCAGGTGTGCATCCAACATCCAAACAGGATTACCCTTGGGAAGGAGCTGGACTTCGGACTGGCTTCAGCTTCTGTGAACAGAGGAGTTCCTTCTGCGGCAGGGATGGGAGTTCAGCACTTTGAGAAGATAACGTCTCAATTTTGACTTGGTTCTCTGTTGAAATGTTTCTTTCTGCAGAGAGATTAGAAGTGAAGCACTGGAAGGAGAGGCTGGAAAACAAACATAAGGCTCCCTTGTCAGGAGTACATTTTGTCCCCACAAAGCTATTTTGTTTGCAATCACAATTCAGCAAATTCTTTTTGATAGAATTCTTTTATTGCAACTTTCTCTAAGAGGTTGAACTTCTCCAAGCAGCAGTCTGTGGAGAATTCCAATATTAGACTATAACTGTAACTATAAATAAGAGTTGTACAAGTCATCAGAGAGTCTCAGACCAAAGAGAAGGTGACAGACCATGAAGACTACTGCTCTGCCCTCAGGCTGTCTAAGAAGCCCATCCCAGGTAGACTGGAAAGAATCCAAGTCATTCTAAGGGTTACAGGATGGAATCCAAGAATTGTAGACCTATCTGAGAGCCAGAAAAGACCTCATTTGCTGTAGACCTTTTGCAGAGAGCAAAAGCTTAGGCTAATTTTATGTAGGCTGAATGTTTCTTTTTGTTTGTTTTTGAGGAAGCTTAGCCCTGAGCTAACTACTGCCAATCCGCCTCTTTTTGCTGAGGAAGACTGGCCCTGAGCTAACATCCATGCCCATCTTCCTCCACTTTATATGTGGGATGCCTGCCACAGCATGGCTTTTGCCAAGCGGTGCCATGTCCACACCTGGGATCCAAACCGGCAAACCCCGGGCCCCCGAGGAGCAGAACGTGCGAACTTAACCACTGCGCCATGGGGCCAGCCCCATGTAGGCTGAATGTTAAGAAGTTATCACATGGTAACCTCAGAGGAAAATAACTAATGTAAACTAAACAATACATGTGTATAATCTCATATAATAAGATTAAATAACTTTTAAAATTCTATGACTATTTATTGCATATAAAAAAAGGTCAGCATAAATTAGTCAGTTAATCTGAAAGTGCTAAACGGTCCCTCCAGCTTCTTAAGTATCTCTTCTTCCCCATGCTGTCGAAGAACTGCTTAGGTCACTAGGTGCGGTCACTAGGTGCCTCCAGCTCTTACCAGAATCACCGCGATTTTGACCTTTCAGAGAAAGAACCATCCCAAAGGCCCAAAGAAACCCTGGAGGGATGGGCTGGCACTTCGTTTCCCTTGAGAACTTCCATATGTTTAGAAAAGGGGATCTAGATTAAACCAAATCCATTTTTAGAGCTGATTAGACATCTCAACAGAAGGCTGTAAGTTTCCCAGATCAGAAGCTAGACAAAACTAAACACACAGCACAGCTCTGGGCTTCTGAAGTCTTCACTGCCCTTCTCTCCTCAGCCATAGGAGATCAGAAGTTCCAGGTCTCCCAGGACTTGGCATATGGGCTGGCCAACAAGCACAAGGAAAACCTCTCCCATCCCTGAAAGAGCTCTGCATGCAGAAGCTAAAGGCCATCCAGCTGGGACATTGAAAAGAAGGTGACTGCACTGGATGAGATATGGGATTAGGCGCCTTCCAGCTGGGGGACTCCAGGAACACCAAAGGGGGATGAAACAACAGTGATCACACCAATCCTGATTGGTATGCTGTACTTTGAAATTTACAAATGACCCCCCCCCCATTACTACAGTTGATCCCCCAACAGCCTTATGAAGCCAATATTGTTAGGAGAATTTTAGAGATGTGGAAATTTATGCACAAGTGAGTCAGTGGCCCAAGATCATGTAGCTGGTTAACAGCACAGCTGAGTCCAAACACTCCTTTCATGGCAATACGGGGCCTACAAACCAAAGATAAGTTTTCTGTTTTTCTGTGGCCCTATCACCCTTTCCAGAGAGCCAGGACAAAGACCTTGCAGAAGACACAATCAAATCTTCTCTTGAAACTTTCTGCATAACTGTAGAATATACAATCAAAGGTGTCTGTGGCACTATGGCAGAAAGCATGACAATTAGCAAAGTAAATTCTATTCTCCAGGGAGTTCCTGTTCTCTGGCAGATTTTTCAGAATGGAGCTCTCTATCTCTAAGGAGGAACACTGCTCCTGTGATTTATTGTGAGCGCCTATGTCTACGTCCTTGAGAAGTAAATAGAGGATGGTGTTTTACTAGAACAATTAACATACCAAGAGGAAATAATTTTGAGTAGCAGCACTATGTGAGCTTCACAGTGACCAGAAGGTAGCAGTGTCTCATTCATTCAGATCCTAAAAGCGCAGAAGTTAGGACTGATATCTATCTTTGTGGTGTCTATGAAAAACTAGTTTCTCTTCTAATTAGTCTGATACTAACTTAAATAATTCCTTACTTTTTCCACACTGAAACAGAGGTCAGGAAAATGATGCAATAATTAAAGTAACACAGTCTCCCTCAGTCTCGGCCATATTTGTTCATCTTTGAGAGTCTTTATTCTTAAAGAGCAGTGATGAATCTATCTGAAAAGAAGTCTCCTAAAATGTTCCCCTTCACCAATTTCTGCAGCTCATGAAGAAGAGATTTCGTTTGCAAATATTTAGTGTGTAGGTCGACTTCTGATTGTGAATGCAATGAAGTAGCTTGTAGCAGACAAATACGCCCACTGAGAATACCTAGGAAAGCCAGAGAAAATTGTAAAACATTCATGTGAAGGTATTAGAGCAATGATGAGGTGGCCAGTACTTAAGAAAGAGAGGCAATGAGAGTCTGCAGCCATTTTTCTCCTCAGAACATTTGCTGATTCTGGGCATGAGACAAATGGGTGGGGATATGAGTGAGGGCCTCTAGTAGGGGAGATTTGGGTAGTCTCTTGGGGATGGAGAAAAAAATATTAGAGGCATGAAGAGCCAGGATACTGGAGAGAAGAAGGGTGGGAAACAGCTCAATATCCTGCCAGATTTTCCCTCAAGATATTTACTGAATTCTGAAACTGCATCAACCAAAAAACTAAGAAAATCACTGTTAAACTAGAATTTTATAATTTTATACTTAGCAAAAAAACTTTTCAAAAAAGTAAGGCAAGATTTTAGGAAGAAAATGGCAGCAGTGGCATCATAGTTTTTGGATCTCCCTAAATCACCCACTTAAAAGAGATAGAGTGCTAAAATAGTAAGACAAAAACCCATAAGCAACATCTACAACAAAACTAGGTGAAAAGGGAACCCAATGAAACCCAAAATATGACCAGGTAGAGATAATCCTCTAATAGCTACAGGACAGTGTAGTACCAGCAACTACTGACACGAAGCAGGAGGAATAAACAGGGGTATCTGAAATACCTGAAAATAGGAGTACCCCAAAATAGTCAACATGTACTTACTGCAAAACACAGCAGAACATTTCGAGAACAACGGTCGCAGGAAGGAAGAGTTCTGCACACTACAATGTATGATTAACTACAAAGAGTCTGAGGGGCTGAGCAGTCTGGGCTCAAGGAAATCTAAAAATTCATCAGCCAGGAGATAGCTTCCACTCTGGGATACAGTAAACTAGAAGAAACATCATTCCTCTAGTTAAGACAAAAAACAAGCCAGACTAACTTCCAATTTTCATGGATGTTTTCCAATGCATTGGAGAGCTGACGTTGCAGAGCAGCAAACTTGCTCAAAGTTTGATGAGATACCGTCCCTGCAGGAGGAGGGGGATGTGAGCACTCATTTATCTGAGGTAAGCTTACCAAAAATCAGTAAGAAGAGTTCAGCGAGAAATACTGATGAGTTGGTGAAGGTGGAATGTGGACTGGCAGGACAGTGTGAAGCCTCTGAGGGCCGCAGAAACTGGGGTAGCCTGTGCTCTTTTGTAGGGTCTTTCTCCACGAACCCTACTGGGTGCTTTTAGAAAAGATCAGAACGAGCCCTAAGATTGGACCACTGACATGTAGACCTTGGAGAGTGGAACATTAGCCACGTAGGAGGGATAAGAATCTCTAACCAATGCATTTCCTCTATCTCCCCTAGGGAAAAACACGCCTTTCTCTGTGGCGGAAAGGACCAAAAACTCTGTAACCTCCAGGCTACTGGTGGAAACTCAGTGCAGCTTGGAGAAGGAAAGAGGAAAAAACTACTCCCGGGGCAAGGCAGAAATATGCACTGGGCCCAGAACTACACAAGGGGAGAGGCAAAAGACTTGAGAAGGACATACTCCTGAGACCAAGGGACACAGTACCTAAGACCGGGGCATAAGCAGAAAATTCCCTTCTCCCAATTCCCCACATCACTAAGCAAACAAATTCAAGTAATTAGTAACAGCAGAATACTACTGGGAAAGGGATAGAAGAGGAAGAGCATGCAAAGAGAGCATCTGGGGCCAGCCTGGTGGTGCAGCGGTTAAGTTTGCACGTTCCGCTTCAGCGGCCCAGGGTTCGCCGGTTTGGATCCCGGGTGCAGACATGGCACGGCTTGGCATGCCATGCTGTGGTAGGCATCCCACATATAAAGTAGAGGAAGATGGGCATGGATGTTAGCTCAGGGCCAGTCTTCCTCAGCAAAAAGAGGAGGATTGGCAGCAGTTAGCTCAGGGCTAATCTTTCTCAAAAAAAAAAGAAAAAAAAAAAAGGAAGCATCTGATGCACAGTGGAAAGGCAAGACCTAAAGCTCAGGGTTGTAAAGACACAGCTCTGGAATACCACCCTTCATGTGTGCCCATTTCCAGGCATAAAAACGACTGACCTCAGTCTCTACTGTCCTACACAAGATGTGTGGCTTCAAAAAAAAATAAGACACAAAATGGCAAGAAAAATCACACTCCCAAGAAACAAAGCAATCATCAGAACCAGAACCTGGTATGACACAGACATTGGAGCTATCAGACAAAGAATTTTAAGTAATTATGATTAACATGTTAAAGGCTCAAATGGAAAAGGTGGACATCACGCAAGATCAGCAGGTAATTGCAGTAGAAAAATGCAAACTCTAAGAAATAACTAAATAGAAATGCTAGAAATGAAAAACACAGTAGCAGAGATAAATAACACCTTCAGTCGGCTCACCAGTAATCTCAATACAGCCAAAGAATGAATCAGTGAACTTTAAGATCAGTCAACAGAAATTAACCCAAATTGAAACACAAGGAGAAAAATTAGAAATAAAAAACAGAAAAGAGTATCCAAGAGAACATAAAACAGTCAAATATGAGTCTAATTGGAATCCCAGAAAGAAGAGAGAGGAATGGGAGGTTATTTTATTTTTTTAATTTAAGAAAACACATAATGCATGAGAATTTCCAAAAATTAAGTGACAGACACCAAACCATAAAAAACAAGAAGTCCAGAGGCCCCAATAAACCACCCCTTTTAGCATATCATATTCAAACTACTGAAAGCAATAGATAAGAGGAAATCTTGAAAGCAGTCAGAAAAAAAGAAATGTTACATAGGAAAAAAGATAAGAATTGCATCAGATTTCCTAACAGAAACCATGCAAGTCAGAATTCTATACCCTCACAAAAAAAAATCTTTAAAAAAATTTAAGGTGCTATTGCTCATGTCAATGTAAACTGGTATAGCCACAGTGGAAAACAGTTTGGCAGTTAGTTCCTTAAAATGTAAAACATAATGTAGTTATGACGTAAAAAGTAAAATTATCCAATGACACAGAAGGAGTTTCACATTAAAAAAAAATTATTACTGTCAGCCCTGTGGCCAAGTAATTCAAGTTCCATGCACTCCACTCTGGCAGCCCAGGTTCATGGCTTTGGGTCCTGGGCGTGGACCTACTCCACTCATCAGCCATGCTGTGGAGGTGGCCCACATACAAAATAGAGGAAGAATGGCATAGATGTTAGCTTAGGGCTAATCTCCCTCAAGCAAAAATAGAAGAAGATTAGCAACTGATGTTAGCTCAGGGCGAATCTTCCTCACCAAAGGAAAAAAAAAATCACCACCTTTAACAAAATAGAGAATGAACAGTATTATATAAATATTGTATCTTAAATAGTTTATTCAACCTATTTTAAAAATAGCTTAATTTACTGAAAGAAAAATTTTTTTTAAATGTTTAATATAAATTTACCATGTGAACCAGCAATTTCACTCCTAGGTAAGAAGTAAAATGAAAATATATGTCCATACAAAGATCTGTAAGCAAAATGTTCCTAAAAGCATTATTCACAACAGCCAAAAAGTGAAAACAATTCAAATGTTCATCAACTAGCAAACAGATGAACAAAATAGGATAAATCCATACAATGGAATACTACTAAGCCATACAAAGGAACAGAATCCTGATCCATGCTACAACATGGATGAACCTCAAAAACATTATGCTAAGTGAAAGAAGCCAGATGCAAAAGACTCAATATTGTATGATTCGATTTATATGAAATCCCAAGGAAGGCAAATCTATAGGCATAGAAAGCAGACTGGTGGTTGCCTGGAGTAAGGAGTGGGAAGGTGATTGACTTATGGTCTGAGGTTATCTTTGGGGGTGATGGCAACATTCTAAAAGTGGATTTAGGTGATGGTTGCACAACTCTGTAAATTCACTAAAAATCAATGAAGTGTACACTTAAAAAGGTAAGTTTTGGGGGCCAGCCCCATGGCCGATTGGTTAAGTTTGCGCACTCCGCTTCAGTGGCCCAGGGTTTCGCTGGTTCGGATCCTGGGTGCAGACATGGCACCACTTGGGGGGCTTGGGGAGAAAAAGCAGAAAGAAAAAAAAAACAACCTCAATGAATTTTAAAGAATAGCTATCATTAAAAGTATGTTTTCAGACCATAATGGAGATCAATAAAAGACAGATATCTGTAAGGGACATTGTGAAGGGAATGAAAAGATTAATCACAGACTGGGAAAAAAATCCCTGTAAATCACATACCTGAAGAAGGACTTGTATCCAAAACATATAAAGAACTTTCCAAATTCAATAATAACAATAATCAAGACAGCGTGGTACTAGAGGAAGGAGAGACACACAGATCGATGGAGCAAATAGAGAACACAGAAATAGATCCACACAAATATGCCCAATTGATTTAAAGTATGACCCATAAAAGTAAAAACTGATAAACTATACCTCATCAAATCGAAAAACTTTTATTCTGTGAAAGACTCTATAGAGGAAATGGAAAGACAAATTATAGACTGGGAGGAAATTTTGCAAATTATATATCCCATGATAGACTTGTATCTAGAATATATAAATCACAAAACTCAACATCAAAAAAACAATCCCATTAGAACATGGGCAAAAGACATGAAGAGACATTTAACCAAAAAGGATATACAGATGCAAATGTATATGAAAATACAAATGTGCAAATAAGAACATGAAGATTTTCAACCTCACTAACTGTCAAGGAAATGCAAATGAAAACCATAATGAGATATTACTACAAATCTATCAAGCGGCTAAAATAAAAAATTGTGACAACACCAAATGCTAGTGAGGATGCTGAGAAAATGGATTACTTATACACTGATGGTCGAGATATAAAATGGTGCATCCACTACGGAAAATAGTTTGGCAGTTTCTTTAAAAACTAAAAATGGGCTTATCAGATGACCCAGCAATTGCACTCATGGGCATTTATTTCAGAGAATTGAAAACTTATGTTGGTGCAGAAACCTGTACACAAATGTTCAAAGCAACTTTATTTGTAATAGCCAAAAACTTGAAATTACTGAAATGTATAAATGGTTAAATTGTGGTATATCTGCACTATGAAACACTACCCAGCAATAAAAAGAAACAAACTATTGATACAGGCAACAACTTGAATGAACCTCCACGGAATTACGTTGAGTGAAAAAAATTCAATATCAAAAGGTTACATGCTATATTATGGTTCCATGTATACAATGTTCTTAGAATAACAAAATTATAGGGATGGAGAACAAAATAGTGGTTTCCAAGGGTAAGAGATGTCAAGGAGGAAGGGGGGAGGCTATAAAGGGTACCTATGAGGTATGATGATAACATGGTGATGGTACATTTGTGTACCTTGATTGTAGTGGAAGTTACATAAAGTTATACAGGTGAGAAAATTACACAGAAATCCCCCCACACACACAGACAGACACAATTGCATCTATAACTAGTGAAACCTGAATAAGCCTTCTGGATTGTACCAATGTCCAATTCCTGGTCTTAATATTGTGCTCTAGTTATGCAAGATGTTCATATCAGGGGAGGTTGAGTGAAGTGTGCATGGTATCTCCCTGTAGATCTCTTTGCAATTCCACTGAATCTATAATTATTTCAAAATAAAGTTAAAAAAAATTAACAGTAAAAAAATAAGCATGTTGATTTTTTAAATGGGCAAAAGATTTGAACACAAAATTCACCAAAGAAGTGATATGTATAGCAAATAAGCATACAGAAAGATGCTCAACATTATTAATCATCAGAGAAATGAAAATCAAAACCACAATGAGATACCATCACACACCTCAGAATGGCTAAAATTAAAAAAAAAAAATTAGCAATACCACGTGCTGGTAAGGATGTGGAACAACTGGAACACTCATATGCTGCTGGTGGGGATGCAAAATGGTATAACCACTCCGCAAATGTTTGGGAGGTTCTTATAAAGGAAAACGTTCATTTACCATGTAACCCAGAAATCTTGCTCCCGGACATTTACTCAAGAGAAATGAAAATTTATGTTCACATGAAAACCTATATACAAATATTTATAACTTTATTCATAATAGACAAAAACTGGAAACAAACCAAATGTCCCTCAACTGGTGAATGGAAAAACAAAATGCAGTACATCCATATAATGGACTACTACCCAGCAATAAAAAGGAGTGAGCTACTGATACACACAACCACACAGATGAATCTCAAAGGCATTTTGCCGAGTGAGAGAAGCCAAACCCAAAAGACTACATACCATATGACTCCATTTACTTGACAATCTGGAAAAGGTAAAACTATAGGAATGGAAGGGCCAGCCCGGTGGCGCAGCGGCTAAGTTTGCACATTCCACTTCTTGGCGGCCTGGGGTTCGCCGGTTCGGATCACGTGTGTGGACATGGCACCGCTTGGCAAAAGCCATGCTGTGGCAGGCATCCCACGTATAAAGTAGAGGAAGATGGGCAGGGATGTTAGCTCAGGGCCAGTCTTCCTCAGCAAAAAGAGGAGGACTGGCAGTAGTTAGTTCACGGATAATCTTCCTCAAAAAAAAAAAAAAACCTATAGGAATGGAGATCAGACCAGTGGCTGCCAGGGTCTGGGAATGGGAGAGGGGTGGAATACAAAGAGGCAATACCAGGCAATTTGCGGTGTGATAGAACTCTTCTGTATCTTGATTGTGGTGATGGATACACGGCTTTGTGCTTCAGTCCAAAGTCATAAAATTGTACACTGCAGAAGTTTGCTCTGTGTAAATAAACAAGCAAATCAAAACAAGATCCCCCTGCACATCCACCTAAGTGACAGAGTGTGCTATCAAAGATAGAGAGTAAAGGGAACTCATACACTGCTGGTGGTAGTGTAAATTGCTACTATGGAAAGCTATTTGGCAATATCTCCTAAAATTAAACATATGCATGTCCTATAAATAATGAATTCTACCTCTAGATATACATGCAACAGAAATATATATTTACCAAAGAAAGTAAATACAAAGATATTCACAGCAGCTTTATTTATAATAGCAAAAACCTGGAAACCATACGAATGTCCACAAACAGTGGAAAGGATAAATCAATCATAGTATAGTCATACAATGGAATACAGTATGGCAACGAGAATAAAGGAAATACTGCTCACATGACAACATGGGTGAATCTCACAAACAATATTACGTATAAGAATCCAGACAATAAGAGTACATAATGTAGGATTCCATTTACTAAAGTAATCAAAGATGTTACAAGTCACAACAGTGGTTACCTTTGGGCAGAAGTAGTGACTTGGAGGAGATCACAAGGGAGTTCTAGCAATGTTCTATTTTTTAATATATGCTGGTTACTGGTTTGTGAAGATTTATTAATCTGTTCATTTAATATTTGTGCATTTTTTCTGTTTGCAAATTACACTTCATTTAAAAAGTTTTAAAAGCAGAGTATGTACATTTCATTTTCTTTCCTTTTTAGAATTTAGGTTTGCTGATCAAAGATTCTCTGATTCCAAAGGGGAGGAGCAAGAATTATACATGAAAACCTTTGTCCCTGATTGGAAAGGTGGGTGGAAGCAACTTTTGATCACTTGCTCTATCACGAACAGGGCCAGGGGCTTCACAACAACTGAGAGAGGTAGGTATTTTATTTTTGTTTTTAGAGATGGAGAAGACCCAAGGACTATATGATGAATGGTTTCAACCATGATTATGTGATTCAGCATTTCTATAATGATAAACTCAAGAAACATCAGAGAGAGAAAGGCCTCTGAAGAGCATCTAGTCCAGCTCCCTTGTTTTACAAAAGGGGGACATGTGTCCTAGAATGGAAAGGACTCATTCAAGATTAGCCATTTACTGAAAAAGAAGGGACTAGAACTTCAGTCTCCTAAGTGCCATCCAGTATATATCCAATGCGCCATGACCACTGCTCACGGACAAATTATCAAAATACTTTATGAAATGGAGGGAAGAGCATTAAGTTGGGAGTTGGAAGACCTGGATCCTGTCCCAGTTTTGCCAAGTGAGCCTGACTTCCACTCTTAGGTTTTAATTTCCCTACCTGTGAAATACGGGGTAACAATAACAAAATCAACAAGAGGTAGCAAGTCTTGGATCCATGACAAAGGGAGATCCAGGTTTCATGGGACCTGAAGCTTATAACACTTGGAGCTCTCTTTAAGGATAAGAATACAAAATTACCAATACAAAATTAGGAACAAAAGTACATGTATAAAATGAGAAAAGAAATACAATAGAGTACACATTTGAAAAGGTCAACAAATGTTAGACATCTCAAAATTCAGGAAAAATGATATAATAAATACAACTATATTTTTATTAATCAACTGCCTGATACACCTCTATATTCTTCCCACTTTTCTTGTCTGTTATAGTTGAAGACTCATAGGACTCAGCATATAGTTGTACTCACAGCTAAGATTTATTACAGCAATTACAGTGGGGACACACAGACGGATCACAAGGGGAAAAGACACAGGCAGAGCCAGGAGGAATCCATGTGTAGACTTCCTTATGCCCTTTTTCTCCCATGAGGGGCCACACAGAACACAATCTTCCCTCAGCAATGAAAACGCAGGGACACATGTGTGATGTTGCTGCCCAGGGAGACCCAGACTCAGCACCCATGATTTTTATTCGGGGCTGGTCACGTAGACACCTTCTACCTAGCTTGCACCAAAATTCCAGACTCCCAGGAGGAAAGCAGGTGTTCAGCATAAACCACATTGTTTGTATAAACAATCTAAGCACAGTAAGCCACTCTCATCAGTTTCCTGTTAACTAGGGACACTCTGAGAACCAAGTTCCCAGA
The DNA here is from genome assembly GCF_021613505.1 of Equus quagga. Classification (NCBI taxonomy): domain Eukaryota; kingdom Metazoa; phylum Chordata; class Mammalia; order Perissodactyla; family Equidae; genus Equus; species Equus quagga. The sequence continues at coordinate 5,013,329 of NC_060276.1, forward strand.
TGCCAGCACAGGGCCACCCTTACAAGCAGGCCTTTCTAAGGACGGTAGTCACAGGCCTGCCATATTAACTCTCTTCTGCACGCTACTCAACATTTGTACTTCTGCTACATGTCTGTGCCTTACAATCACAGGAGTTCTGAAAAATTCCTTTTGACAGAACTCCCGTGAAAATGTTAATATAAATGTATGTTGTGTTTATGACTGCATACGCTGTACACTGAGTATATTCCTGACAGGAAAGAACTTGCACTTGTTGATTTTACATATCTGATTCATGGCTGGAAGACTTTTCCACAGACTAGCTTCTGGCTCCATACATTGTGAGCCTTGATTCTCCTCCACTGCCAACATACTTCCGGCACCTAGTGTTGTCAAGCACAGTGACATCACAATGTACTCTCCAGCCCCACCCCTCCTGTACTGACACTGCGTGCATCAGCACAGTAAGCAGTATTCCTGGAAGCAGTTTCAATACAGAGCAGCTAACAATAACTTGAACAGGTACAGAATTGGTTGTGAGCCCCTTAAATGTCTCCCCAAGTCCAAACTAAATATATCCCAATTTAATGTCTTGTTAGCTAGATTTCCAATATGCCTCCGGCCATTGCATTGCGACCCAACACGAGATCAAGTGAGGGAGACAGCAGAAGGGAAAGAGAGGCGCCCTGAACCAACTGTGGCTAAAATATCTTTTGTAGATTTTATAAACCATACAACTATCATAAACCATAATGCTAGGGCTCCTTCCAGCCCTGTGCAAGCCCGTGACCCTGAAGTTTAATCTCAAACTTCACTAGCTTCACTGTGCATCAGTGTCTGGTCCAGAAAGTTACAGAAGAGAAACCAAACACTAAGAAAAGGCTTGGGACCCAGATAATAAGGCAGAAGGGAGGAGAGTACACAACCAGAAGCAAGGATAAGAAAATCAGGGTGAATTCCAGATAACCAGAGTGCAAAAGCACCCTTGAATGAGTGACCAGCAAACGACCTAGGAAAGGAAAGATAGCCTGAGCTGGGACACAACACAAGGACTCCAACTACAAAGCTGTCTTTCTTCCATGGCTGAGGTGAGAAATCTAGTGTGAGGTTTGGTAGACAATGAGTGGACAACAGGAGGAAGTAGTTCAGAGGAGTCAGGCTTCTTGAACCACAGGCAGAGAGGAACTGTGCTGGGCAGGCACAGAATTGAATTGAGCAATCCAGGAACCAAGGAGAGAGTTAAGAAAGACAACGTTCTGAATTGGTTAAGATTGAATTCTCAAACTACAGCCCAGCATCGAATATTTCCCAAGCTTTAACAGGCCTTCTAGGTACCACATGCCACTCTCTGCCCTCTGTGGGTACAGGGAGCAGATCACCATAGTCAGAATCAGAAGAACTGGTTGAGTCCTGCCTCTGTCACTTACTGCACAACCTAAGATAAATCACTTCCCCTCTCTGAGCTCAGCTGCCTCATCTCTAAAGTGAAGAGAATAATAATGCAGTCCGAGGAGCCCATGGAGAATGCAATGTGATACTAGGATGAGGAAAAGGAACTGGAGAGGCATTCTTCCAGAACCAGAACACAAAGACCCATGGGAAAGCATGCTGTGAACTGCAAAGCTTTGTAGGAACTGAAAAGCCTTGTAGGAATGTTAGCTTTGCTTTGCTACAATGGAGACAACAGCACAGGAGCTGTGCCAAACTACCTCTCTGCACATAGTTGGAACGCTTAGAACATGCCAACTCACTGACTCTTCTCTCTCTAATGTACAAGCAGTGTAAAGCAGTGGTCTTGTTGATATTCTAAGGGGAAACTGACAGTACTTCTTTGGTTTTTATTTGATATGAATAATGGTCATTTTACAAATAAGATGTACTCCAATAAGTAGTTTTGCTAGGAAGGGAGAAGGAAGGAGGGAGAAGGGGACATGAGCAAGCATCAAAATGTCCGAAAGAGGAAGGAAAGCAAGGGTAGATCTGCTGTGACTCTAGGTAACAGTTGTACCCCTCATCTCCCCACTGACCCCTGTCCAAGCCCTACTCTATCCTAGTAAAAAGATATATATGGAAGAGATTGGCAGCAATGTAAAGAGGTATGCGGTTTTTAAAGTCACATGGCCTTGGACTACACAGATCCTCAGAAGCAAGTGACAGACTTGATGGCAACTCTGGTACCCCAGGTCACTCTGGAGAATCCATCAGCAGGACTCTCAAGCATGGGGATAAATGTATATGCTGGATTTGGCAGTTATCGGCTGCAGTATTAAGGATGAAAACGTAAGGATGGTGCCTTTGGACAGCTGTGCAGCACAGCAGGCCATTAAGCTCCCCTCTGATTCAGCCTCTCCTCGCACTTGAGCACCAGCCACAGCTGAATAAACCAACTTGACTCTTTGTTTGCCATGATAAAGCATATTCTGTTAAATGCATACTCTTTTGACCCAAGTGTGACAGTCCCTCCTGCAATCTGAAGGAAGATGTGGACTAGCTCATGGACAAGCAACACAGTTCAAAGTCCCAGAATCACACAGCACTGGAGCTGGAAAGAGCTGAAGCAGTCCTTGAAGCTGAGCCCCTTGCTTTGCAGATGGGAATCGAGATGCCTAACAAAGGGACTTGGCCAAGAACACACGCAGGGCCCAGGGCCAGCCCCACACTTCAGGAGCGTAAATCAGGGCAGCAGGCTCTTAGCTTTGGCATCAGGCTCAGAGTGCATGTCCTGTGTTCTCAACTTGTTTGGCAGGATTCTGGGTTGGCTGATCCTGAATCCCAACTTCCTCTCAGCCATCTGAGAGAGCTTAGCCAAGTCCCTCGGCCTCTATGCTCAGTTTCCTCATCTGTCTTGTGGATCTAACAGCACCTATCTCACCAGGTTGATTCAAGGACCAAAGGAGATAAGATGTGAGAAGCACCTTTGCCCCACTTCCTTTGCCTGAGCTATTGTTCCTTATGGCCTCTGATCTCCTGTCCTCCCAGCCTAAAGCTGACTTGTCAGGAGGGGACTCCTGTATCACCACCATCAAAACCCTGCCCAGATTTCAGCACACAGCTCAGAGCCAGCCTCCCTCTGGAGCCTTCCAGATCTCCCAAGGAGATACATCCTGCCCTCTCCTGAGACCTAGTAACACTTCACAGATAGTCTTTCTGTGGACAGTTATCTGGTCCTGCCTCAAAAGAGTGTCTGACATACTTGCCTTTCCTACCCAACTAACATGCACTGACTCCAAGGCAGGGCCTATCTCACTGATCTGCCAGCTCCAGTATGGTATAGTAGCTTACCATAGTAGAGAGTAGCTCTACCATGCTGGATCACTCCAACTGAACAGTTTATCATCATCATCAGTCAACATATACTGAGTGTCTCCTCTGGGGACCATACAAAAGTGAACTGGGCAGGGTCCTTGTCCTCAGAGAGATTCCAGTCTAGCTCGGGTAACAGGGCACACACATATGCACATGAAATGGAAACCACTCAAGGTAACTTTGCACGAAAAGAGTACTACAGATAGGGTTCTGGAAGGTTGTCAGGAAGGAGCAGCCCTTGAAGCTGGCCTCCGAGGGTTCATGAAGACATAGGAAGTGAGGAGTGAGGACATTCACCATGAGGCAGCAATATGGAGGGCAGTGGCACCAAGTGCTGGAAACCGGAGAAGAGCCCAGGCTGTGGGAGTGGAGGCGGCAGCTATGATCGAGAAGGCAGGGGAGGGCCACCTTGAGCAAGATCATGTTATGATCATAGCCTCATTAAGTTTACAGGGTCTTGGCTGAGCCCAAGCCCATTCACTGCTCAGAGTAACCCCATGGGTTGAGGACTGTTTTTATTATCCTCATTTGACAGATGGGCAAACTGAGGCCAAAGAGGTTCAGGCACTTGAATGCCAAGCATTGGGAGCCAGGACAACCCCTGGGCAAGATTGTGTTTTAGGAATCACGGTTATGCTACAGGGGAGACCACGATCACAGGGGCCCAGAGAGGGGTTAGAAATCTGCTTGTGTCATGTGAGCAAAGGCCTCAGCTTTGAGAGAGCTCAGGAAACATCTGAACAGGATATTCTTCCAGAAACTTCTTTTCCTTAAGGATTCTATCTATGGTCCCTCTACTTTTCCCTGCTGATTTTGTACCAGAAGTAGGGGATCCAGCCTACCTGGCATTCAGTCTTCCTTTACTTTCTCAGATGGTGCACACACTACCTCTATCCCCATGGGAAAGTTTCCATCCTTCTTAACAAAGGGCTGGGGCAAAGCCCAAAGAGCACTCTGCTCTTCTGTGACATTCCACATAGGACAAATGACATTTAAACACATTGGCCACTCTAGCAACTGGGTTCTTTATCTCGTTCCTAAAGTGGGCTTCCCATTTCAGGAATGACATTAGTGAAACGAAACAAAGACTGATGAGCAAAGCCCTATAATCTGTCAAAGCAGCAGCTGCTCTTCTGGATACACACAGGAAGAGGCCAGTGAAGAATGTGGAAGACAGAGCACTCTACCAACGTTGAACTGGGGACACTCAACTCAGCATTGGATAGAAAGGACAGAAGCCATTTACATGAAGGCGTCTTTCTAGTGCCATGTCATTAAGATTATCAAGAAAGTACATTGATGCCAGACACACTAACAGCTGTCCACAATTCTAAACTTTCACTTAGATTTAGAGCACGGAGATAGGCCTTGGCCAGAGTCTGAGAGCAGGTCACACTTGTTTCTGCCATAAGCTCCCTTGGAAAAGTGTCCATTAACTCCCATAATTAGACGTCCTTAGGATCCATACTACAACCAAAAAAAGTGCAACTCTCCCTGATCGCATGGATAATTCAACAACCTCTTAACTCAAATTGCGCTCCTTACAAAATATTTTACAGATGCTTCATACATTCAAAGTTGGGAGAGAAACAAATATTTGCTGTCTCCTTCATATCACAGAAGGTCAGTTTCTACATCTGCATAATCGAGGATTTTGCCCCCAATAGAAAAATTCATCTTATACAAATTTTCAATTTATGATATAATCAGAGTATCACTAAGTACTCAAAATCAAAGGATTTGAGATGTACAAGGCATTCTGTGATGAGACTTTTCTTTTCAAAATGCTATGCATGGACCAGCCACCTAGGCATCACCTGGGATCTGGTCAGAAATGCAGAATCTCCAGTGCACCCAGAACTTCTGAATCAGAAGCTACATCTGACAAGATCACTGAGGGATCTGAATGCTCATTAAAGTTTGAGAACCACAGATCTAGAACACCAGTTTTCAAACTGTGTTCTGTGGCGTGCTTTATGGGCCTCTATGGAGAATGGCCCAAGGAGAGATTGGGAAGAAGGAGTGGGTGGATTGGGCCTTGCTTTAGCTGAGCAGCCTGCCTCTGATTTGTTTGCGGGGTGGAACCTCTGGCCAGACCAAGATATTCCACGGCAACAAAAGTGTGAGAACCATTATTCTAGACCAATCATCTCATTTTCTACATGGCACAACTGAGATCTTCCAAAGAGCATAAGGGACTTTTGCCAAGTTCACATCATAGTCCCTTGACCACTGTTAGAAAACTCTGAAATTTACAAAGCCTGGGAACCAAGAAAAATCTTCATAGTCAGTGTTTCTGGAATAACCTCCAACCTGCAGAGTAGAAGCAAAAATTGAGAACTCGAGCCTCACCAGGAGAGGACATGATATACAAGGCTCTGCTCTGGAAACAGCCCTGTGAGGGAAGCAGCATTTGTGCCACCTGATTTACAAGAGAGGACAGAGACACTAAGTTCCAAGGTCACAGGAAGAGAAGAGTTGATGTCCAAACCCAGGTCCCCGGACCCTAAAGCTCAAACTCTGGACATCGTCATTCCACCACCTCCTGGCCACACACCCTTCAGCCCCTCTGTGGGCCATATGCACTGGCCCAGCCTATGAACCACATGGACACACATAAATCAAAAAAGGGAGTGCTACTGTCCTCATGGGCCCTTGGAAGGCAAACAATGGGCTCACATCCCAACCTTTAGGCTCCCAGTATAGGCTCTTCACAAGGAAAACGCAAACTAGACTGCTATATCTTCACAGTAATGAGCATTAGGAGTCTGTTTGTTTTAATATCCATCATTATATATTTGACATCTCTTTGTCTTGGGAAAGTCAGAAAGATCAAGAAGGCAGGAATACTCAGAGGAAGGAAAGGAGAATACTTTACAGTGTACCAACACATTAGTCTTAGTATACTTTGTTTTCATACTCACAACCCCCAAGCACTGCATGGAGCTTTCTGCCATGGAAGCTACTCGCTGATCAAGTCTCTGACCACCGATCACCTTCAATTAAAAATGAAGTTGGATGAGTCAGGCAATAGATGGCACAATGAGCAAGTAGCACATTACTACTGTCAAATCCTAGCTAGTGTCATCTCATACAAAAAGCAGGCCCTTTTCCTAAAACTTCCTCCAAGTATCATTTGGGAACATTCAAGTTGGGTGACAAAATATGCCAAGGTCACCTGCCCTCATCGTCTTGTCTTTACCACTCACCCTCCTCCTTCAAAGGCAGCATGTCCAGTGGCAGTGAGGGAGGGGCCTGCACTGCCAAAGCTCTCCTGGCCCTGGATGCTGTCAGAGCTCAGGCCATCCGTAAGCTGGCCTGGGCAAACTCACACCACGCCTCCTTTCTATGGGTTGTCAGCAGCAGCCACTCTGCTCAGTCTGGGCAACTCAGGGTGCCACAATGGGCAAATCAACTTTCTGGTGGGGGCCAGGAGGATCTAGCCCCAACATCCTCACCACCCCCTCCACGGTCCTCAGAACTTAAAGACCTAATGTCATCTCTCCAAGCTTTCTTCTAAAGTCAGGAACAAGAATTAGAAAGCTCATCACAAGCCAGGAGAATGAGGCAGCCTCCAAAGAAGACCCATATGTTCAGAACAAGGACAGGAGCATGCTGCAGGGATCACTGCTCATCTGTGGAAGGCTGCTCCTGGGCCACCCAGGGCTGCATCTTATTCACCTGTCTTTCCTTGTTGTCTACACGCTGCCTGGCCCATCAGAGGCACCCAAAGGTTTGTCAAATGACTGACTAACCAAACAAGAGAATCAATGAATTCTTCTCAGGGAGAGAAACAAACTTGCCTTTAACACTGTTAGTGAGCGCACAGACCAGTTGCACCCAGAGTACAGCGCAGAATTCTTAGGGCAGCCTCTATGAGTTAGACCCAGTATAGTTTCTCAGCCACATCTCCAATGAACTCACACCACAAACAAGTCTGCCTCAGCCAGGAATCTTCTCCCAGCTCCCTGAAGTATCTGACCCTTTCAGGGGGCCCTTCCCCCATTTCCCACCTAAGGAGACCCCTTTTCACCCTCAAGACCTAGATGAAATGGTCCTTCTCTCTGAAGCCTTCTGCAGCCCCTTGCCCCGAGTCAGTGGTTCCTTCCCCTTCACGTTTTCC
>NC_060276.1:5084244-5092427 GCF_021613505.1 Equus quagga
AGACTTGTTCTGTTTCCAATCCTCAAAGAGTTTACACCAGAGAGAGACTGATTGAGACTGACTTTAACACCACGATTCCAACCGGGATAACGTCCCTAAAGGAGAGTAAGGCTCGTGGAAATCCCTAGAATCCAGGCCTCCCTGTCTAAGGCAAGGAGGGGAGGCAGACTGCTAACAAGGCTTGCACGTGGCTCCTTTAGAAAGGCACATTTAATCCAGTGGTCCCCATGCCATTTTTAGCCTCTAAGGACACGTTCCCTGGCGTGCCCTTAGCCTTGGACCACCACAGAATGAGACATCACCAGACAACAAAGACTCTCCTTTGCTGCTTGTCCTGCAGTCTGCCGGTGGCTTCATGGCAGACAGAAGGGCCCCCTATGGGGGTGAGGCTGTTGGCCCCATTCTGGCTCTACTTCTTCCTCCGGGTGGAAGCTGGGCCTGAAACTCCACCTGCCATGCCTAGGCTGGGCCTTTCCTGGTCCCTGTCCATGGACTAGCTGAAGAGCAAATGGCCCAGACCCTCAGAGCGCTCGCGCAGCCAGTGTGATGCAGCAGGCCTCCACAACTGCTCCTATCATTGCTGTTATAATGCAGAGCTGTGTTCAAGGACACAAAACCCAACCCAGCTCCTAGTGACACAGAACTTCCTTCTTTCCAACATGTATACTGGGCACTGGTTTCACATAATGGTCCCTGCCATGCTCAAGGTCCTTCTTCCTAGTCTGGAGGGGGAGACAGACGCACCCAATATCACAGCAGGGCAGGAGCACTCCGACTGGGACTGGACATGGCAGCTAGGCTGTGGGAACTGTGGGGAAGGATCCATGAGGGGGACCTGGGATGGGAGGAAGGCCTTACTGAGGAAGAGGCCTTGGAGTAGGACCCAGACAGGCTGAGTGGCCTCTGGACAGAGAAGGGCACTGCCATAGAGGGGGTAGCAGGAGGACATTTCCTGACAGGAGCTCCCAGCGTGTCAGACAATAGTGCCAGGGGCCCAGTGGGGTTGGCCCAGGGCTGGAGCCCAGAAGACAGTGAGTGAAAGCGGCTGGAGGGCTGCGTGAGTGGGTAAGAGGAGCCCTGCGGCCAGGAGACTGGAAAGGGCAGGCCTCGATGTCACCAGGGCCTCTGTCTGAGCCATAGCTGAGAGACCACTCAGATGTGAGGTAGACCAACTGCAGGGGCACGGCTGGTGCCTGGGAGGGAGGGAGAAGAGTAAGGAGGCAGCTCCCACCAGGACTTACAGGGTAAGGGGGGCTGGAAGGAGGGGGAGGCAAAAAGACCACACAGCCAGGCCTGCCCCTTGGCAGCCCCAGGCCTTGGGCCCCATAGCCCACAGCTAGGCACTTTCTCCATGGCTGCAGGCTGTGCATTTCCCACAGCAAGTCCAGACTGAAATCACTTTCCCTCTGGGGTGGCTGTCCTCAGAGTCCAATCAGCTGTGATCTGCTAGAGTCACCTGACCCTGGGGCTTTGGTCCATAAGGCAGGGACACGTACACGTCATCTCTCGGGCCTCTGGAGCACTGAAGAGCCAACCAATCATTTCTCTCAAACCTAGGTACCTAATAAAGACTGTGGGACTGGCGGCCACAGGGCACAGGGTTGAAATTCTGGGACGGAGAAGCCTTAGTCGAGGGAAGCCATTTTCATAATGCCTTTCATCAACTAGACTGAAGTAAGCACCGTGAGGATTTCATCTTCAGAAGACAAGATGAGCCTCGTGTCCTAGTTCTTATCCACAGCAGAAATTCGGCAAATCCTGAAACAAAGGCCATGAGCTAATGGTCCTACAGAAGGCTTAGGACTTCAAGAGTGCCTAAATGACATCAAGTAAATACTGGTTCTCTGCAGAATGCCAGACTGCAGTTTCCTGAGTCATTTTCTCTTCTCCCACCAAACGGCTCAATCCCTTTGTATAAGTCATCAGCCGAGTTCATGAGCTAGCACAGGCCACAAGGAAATTTCATTCTCAGTCTTTACAGAACTCACTGAGGCAAAAATACTCTGCTGTGCAACTGAAGGGAGATGGCTGTTCATCCAAAGTTCATCCAAATCAGAAGAAGGCCCCTTCTGAGAAGCCACCAATGGTTTCCATTTAAATTCTTAGCCTCTGAGGGCATGTCCCTACAGGATAAACTGACTTCTTCAATGAATTCTTTGGAAACCTGTTTTGAAGCACAAAGACCACAGACCAAGCCCAAATGTAGACCTCGGGGCTCTGTTAAGGATTACAGTCCCCAGAGTGAAAGGTATCTTGGCAGATTCTCTTTCAAGCCCTATTTGCACTCCCATTTTAGAAACAAAGGATTGATCCTCAGAGAGGGCAAATGACCTTTCTCAGTGGCAGCCAGGACAAAGGACCTGAGATCCTTGCAGACAGGGCCTTCCCATGGTACCACTCTATCTCCCGAGAACAAAGTTGTCCGCAACAGCTAGAGAACACTTATCACCAGATTCACTATCGTATCCTCTCCTCTGTGGTGAGGACAACTTTCATTTGGGTTTTGTGCGATTCCACAGCCACACTCTCATCTATTTTCACATACGCAATGATGGCTATCTTCATGTTGTCTTCTTACATCTAACTAAACAAGTAGGAATTTTCTTTGGGAGTGAGTCTGTGTAAGGTAGGCCCTTTGAAAAGTATCTAACCCAACGGAAAACAAAATTATTCAATGGACCTACCATCCAGGTAATGGCAGGGGAGGGATACTGGGGTCGAGGGTGGGGGTCGGCTTGGGGCAAGGAGAGCAGGGCTGGCTCAGGGGAGTGGGTCAGTGAAATGCTTTGTCTCAACAGAACAGAATAGGTGCTAAACCCCCCCAAATCAAGGAATTAAAAGGGGAAGTACCAGAGGAGATCCAATTTGGAAGTGAGAGGCCAGAAATCTGGGAGAGCAGAAGCCAAACCACTCTAAAGCAGAAAAGAAATAGGGCTTTAGAGGAAGCCTCAAGGGAGGTTGTATGCAAGCAGCTGTGGAAGGTGATTTGAAAAGGGCACATGCAGGTGTTCCCAAAGTGAGCTCGTCCAGGACAACCAGAAGAGTTTCTATGGTGAAGAAATGGAAACTAAAGACAACCTGGAGAGGGATGAGTTGAGGGCAAGCAGAGTACAAGAGGAGACTCCCTCCCAAGCACAGTGGAGGATGCGGCCATCCACCTCCATGCCTACGCTGTGGGTAATAGTGTGTTTGAGGTGTTTTGGGTGACACTGAGGTTGAGGATCATCAGAAGCACTCCCACTGTGCTCCAGCACAGCACTACTCTGGGGACAACTTGACCCAGAGGCAAGAAAACAGGACTCCTTGTTTGGGCCCATCTGAGCAGGACCAACCAAACAGCAGGAGCAGCTAGAGGAGACCAAAGCAGGAAGCAGGAGCAGCACAAAGAAGGAGGGGGCTATCAACCTAGACTAGGCAAATCAGCCTGCTAGGGACCACCGTCTCCTGGGAGGCACAGTCCCCCAGTGGCCCATATGACCTGCCTAGTCTTGGTGGGAGCCAAGCTAGGACTAACCAGGGCCTGGCCCTTAAGCACATCAGAGAGGTCAGCAACAGGTCCCCCAACCCGTCTTTAGAGGTGGGAGTGGAGACAGGATTGTGCTTTCTCAACCCATCCAGGGCCGGGCCACATGAAACAATGTGCCTGGCAGCTGATAGGAGCCTTTCCTGGGAACTTGAACCAAACGTTTCTCTCCTTTTAGAAAAGAGAGAAGCTGGGACCCTGCACCCCTCCCCTCCCCCACACTTGGCCAGGGCTCCCTCTCCAGACCAGCTGTGAGCCACCTTTGTGACATCATGTGACAACTAAAGGGAACGATGACTTAAGCAGCCGGTTGCCACACTACCGAGACTCTAGAATTTTGTGGACAGTATTTACTGGGCATCCCCACCCTGACCAAAGGCATTTCTGACCTGAGAGTTCAGGGATATGATCTCAGATAGAAAGTGCTCCTGACCTAGACTAGCTCCATGGCTAGTCAGAGTACCGACCAGATAGATGAAGTCAAGCAGGCCCCATCGGGTGACGGAGAGCCAGCAACAGGGGTCCCAACTAATTCATCCCTGGATCCAAATCTGGATTCCAGGGAGATTTTGGAGACCCACAGTGACCAAGCCATGAGCCAAGATCCAGGCCCCCAAGACAACCCGCGACCACAGGACCCAAACCAAGGCGCCGTCCACGTGGAAGAAAACCACCACCTTCTCGGGCTCTCCTTCCCAAGAAAGCTTTGGATGGTAGCTGAGGACGACGCCTTCACGTCTGTGCGCTGGAATGATGAGGGAGACACCGTGATCATTGAAGTGGATCTTTTCCAGAGGGAGATTCTTCATCGGAGAGGCCCAGGGAGAATTTTTGAAACAGACAGCTTGAAGAATTTTATCCGCCAACTGAACCTCTACGGCTTCAGCAAAATACGTCCAAACGACCCTTCGGTTCACTCTCCAGGGAACAAGAGAATGATGGTAAAGTAGAATGTCCTTCTGTTTCCCATGTTCTCCGTCCCTCGAACATCTTCCTAGCAGACCAAGATGAATGATGCACTGAAAGGGCTTAATTTCTGAGGATAACTTTTTTCACGTGAGACTTTATTTATGGAAAGATGAGAAGGTATAGTTGTTCCTATGAAACAACCACCCCGAGAGGTAATCTGCAGGTGTGACGAAAGACTCTGAGAGCTCAGTTAATGTCAAGGAGATAGATGCACCTTAACCTATGCATTACGTATGTTGAGCGAGCTCAGGCTCTAGGGCAAAATGAAACTTGCCAGCAAGTTAAAAAGATCTTTTCTCCCTAGGAAAACAAGACCATTATGATGGGCGGGGGTGGGAATATTTGCTCCCAGGATGACTAACAGGATTGATTTTGTTTCAGATCTACCGTAACTCCAACTTTAGGAGAGACAAGCCTCTGCTCATCGAGAACATCCAAAGAGGCAACGTGAGAACTACCGCTCAGCCAGGGACCAGCACAACAACTCCAAAGAGAAAGAAGCAGGTAGCAGCTACGAGGCGCTCCCCACGAATCTGTCAAAATGAACCCACCATAGAAACTGACAGAAAGGCCCAAAAGGAAGCCCCAAAAGCTCAGGGACCCACTGACACCTGGTCGTTCATGTGCTCTGATGTCCACTCTGTGAGCAGTGTAGAAGGACATGCCACAGAAAATCGTGAACCAAGTGAGCCAGGCAGCCCAAGTGGGGAGGGCACATCCAGGAATGTTCTGTTTGAGTCCATGGCTACTGGCGGAGGAGACGGTGCAGAGGAACCACCCACCAGCCCCCCAGATTACCCAGATTATGATTCGGTGATGTCCTTGTACAATACCTGTTATTCCATCCTGCTGGCTTCCCTTTCAGTGATGGCTCCATATGAGGCCCCTGACGAGGACGAGGAGCAGGAAAGCTCCTCAGATTATAAGTGTGCACTATGTGAGCACTTTAAGGACAACCCACGTTCCTAAGCTCACAGGTCACTAGTGACAGATAAAAACCACCATTTTACAGCCATGATGCGAAACTCTGAGGGAGTAAATAAACAATCTAATGAGAATTGTGACTCGGTGTTCTTTCTAACTTGCGATACTACACACAGCTCATCAGATAAGCCTGAGGAGGCTGGAAATCCCGGCCCCAAACAGGCTTTGGTCCCCGTTGTCCTCTTTCATTTGAAGAACAAGCATTTTCACACATTCAGCCAAGGACTTGGCTAGGGAGTATCGAGGCAAGCCCAGGAAGATCTCATTCCCTGAGCCTGGCCTGGTGGTCAGGACACAGAACAGCCTGACTCGTGACCTTGGGGCTATCACCTTACACTATTCACGTATCTTGAAATAGGAGGGTCTTTCCTCATGGGTCCCATCTATGATGCCAGGAAGTTTCTGATCAGCAGCTCAATGTCCCTGGCCTAAGAGGCAGGGGCCTTCCAAACTAGGGCCAGCCCATTTGCCCAGGGATGTCCGACCATTGCAGTCTGGCTCAGAAGAGACAGGTCATTCTAGTCAATGCCTGGGGGAAAGCCCATCATGCTCACAGGTAACAACCATTAGAAACTTTTCTAACAAATTACCAAAAACAAAGAAAGAAAAAAGACTTCCTACAAAATAAACAACACTACTTGTCACATTCCCGAGAGAGCTGTATTTAAGCTCCTTTCTTCACACATGAAGTAGCTGTGTGACATGTCTAACACGCATGCCCCATGAGCCAAGGGACACTTTTACAGCAGAGAAAGTCTTTTGCAAGGACAGGTGCTCTGTTTCCAAGTCTGATGTCCTCTTCATCAGGAATGAGGCCATCCAGGGCTGGTCACTCTCCAGCAATCACTCAGCGCCCGCTCCCAGCCTCCACACAACGTCCCCTGGATGCTGTGCAAACACTCTATGAGTTTGACTAGAACAAAGAGAGGGGAGAACACTAACGATTCCTCTTAAAACATATTTCTTTGGCCAATCCAGAAATCAGCTGGACCAAAATGAGTGGCAGCGCCAAGAACTCCCTGGCAGCTTTCCCTTTTTTCTGAAGGTCAAAGTCCTTGAGACTGTCACTGAGCCCAGAGAGGTATCTTGCAAGGAAAGTCCCGCTCCCCGTCCCTGCATCTAAGTGAGTGGAGAATCTGTTTACGTGAACAGCACATAGTGGGGAACGCTCCACTGCGGTGCCAATCCACACTGAACCCGATTTCCACGTCCACCGTGTGACGATGAGCTGCTGGGTCATGATTTCGCTGGTCTCTCGGTGACCTTCCTCTGAGGAGCCCACGGGAGCCCACGCTCGTCAGGCCTCCTCCCCCAAGGGGATCAGGTCGTCTGCAATGTCTACCTGGAAGACATCCTTTCCGCCTTTCCTGGGGATGGGCTCCAGCAGCCACCTGGGGTTTGGAAGCACCGTCAGGAACTTCTGCTTCAGGTTGGTCAGCACGGCTTGATTTTCCAGTTCCACCACCTCATCGGGAGCTAAGTTTTCTGGACACTGCAAAGTTTCCCCAATGTCAACGAGCCCTGTGCACAAAGGGAGGAGCACAGAGATGTTTTTCCTTCCACAAACCAGGGCCTGCCTGTCAGATAACATGGGTATTCAAAGTTACAACCACCAGAGACTAAGATGATATCGCCCAATGGACACGGAGTGAAGTGGGTCACTCTGAGTGAGCACTTCTCATGTGCCAAACTCTGTCCACGGGATTCTGGGAGAGGCCGAGGGAGAGACAATGAGGAGAGGGGCTTGTCCTCAACAACCCCACCAAAATAACAGGCAGATCCCAATCAGACTGCTGAGGGCAGCAGGTACAGATCACAATGGCCCCGGCCGCTGCAGGGAAATTACAAGCCAGCGGGTCCCCAAGCACTTCACGAGGTAACCGGAACTGATGTGGGACCTCAACCATTGAGGTGTTAGGGGACTTGCCCAGTATGCAGCAGGCACTGGGGGTGGGACAGGCGCGTGAAGCCAGGGAGCAGCCTGAGGCTAGAGGCCGGTCCAACCCACTCTGTGTGCTGTGCTGCCTCTCAGGATCTCTGCCACACACACGCACACGCAAGCACATACACACACAGGCAAACCCCACATGCAGACTCAGAGCTCACCCTGCCTATTGCATCACAAACGGGAACGGAGGCCCAGGATGGAGAAAGGGTTCACCCTGGGTCGGGGAACCTCAGCCAACCAACCCCAGGGTCAGGGCCCTTTGTTGCCCCTCTGAAGGTCTGTTGCTGAAAGAAACCAAACTGCCCACACACACACAGCAGTTCAAAAGAAAACAAGCCACCAAACTCCTGAGCAAGGTCCCGGGGGCAGCCCTGGGAGGTGTCTGAGCGCTGGTCGGCACAGCAGCACTTGCCAGCTATCACTCCACGGCCGTACTTTTCCCCTTCCTGGAGCAAGGCCCGAATCTGAGCGGGGGTCCTCCCCAGCCTCTCCACCAGCAGCTCCCTCCAGGCCGTGTCTTCCCAATCCCTGTGAGCAATGTGGATGGCGATGGTACAGTCCCGGTGGCTGCTCAGCAGGGGACGCCAACGCGTCTCCACAGTCTTGACCCCATTTAAGACAAAACCAGCCTAGGGCTGCCGGAAAGAGAGGCAGCTGAACTTCATCTCCCCAGAGCTCCTTGGGCCTCACGTGGACTGTGGAAACGCAGAATCGCAATGTCAATAAACCTCACGCACCAGCACTCCAAGCTCACGGCCC